>NC_081762.1:24127142-24427142 GCF_963082965.1 Carassius carassius
TACTTCTGCTGAGTTTAATGCACGCATGCTGAATAAAAGTGTTACTTTCTTTGTCCCAAACTTTTGAACGGTAGTCTAACTGTGGTGAAAGGTGTCCAATCTTGTGATTTAGTGCGTGATGATTGCTCAGAGTCTCTGTGACTGTCTCTCAGGCGCTGGAGGTTCCTGACGGGCGGCGGGCTCCGTTTCCTCCTCAGCAGCGCAACACTCAGACGTCATCAGTGCCTGGACGCTCCAGCAGCTGCTCCAGCCTGTCGCCCTGCCCCTCGCCCGCGTGCCCACCCCGCTCACACGACAGCAGCCCGTACTCCACCGACGAGATGCTGGACGACAGAGACAAAGGTCAGACCTACACTCTGGTGCTCAAAGAGCAGTTTCAAGCTCATATCGCATGTTGAGAGTTTGCGGCGTCTGATTTGACTCCAGAGAGTTGTTTGTGATTTTGTCCAGCAGACAGCGGCAGCAGCTCTCCTCTGCCTAAATTCGCCTCGTCCCCAAAACCCAACAACAGCTACATGTTCAAACGGGAACCTCCAGAGGGCTGTGAGAAGATCAAAGTGTTTGAGGAAATGACGTGAGTGGCATTGATTTCTGTAGTGAGCCTAAAATAGCACACTACTCTTCTGCTACTGTTAGCATGCAGTACGTGTAATGAGCAGAGCATGCATCGAATACTATTAAACTTCGAGAGTGATGCATAAACCAGAATATCTGTCATCGTGAATCATCAAAAGAACATGGAATTGGATTTAAAATGGGGAAAAAATTATGCATATTTCACGCTGATGTAAACATCGGTGAAGCATGTTTATTGTTGCACATTTATGGCAGATAAAATAAATGCTGCTTAAATTAAAAAATGAAAGGTGCCCAATATCCTGAAAAGTCTGTGTTGCAGAAACGAGCTTGCTGACAGATTCTGGGAGATAAATTCTTGAAAGAGATACAAGAGAATGTGGTCCTTCAAAAATCAGGCACAACTTATCTGCCCATAAAGCCTATACAAAATCAGTCTTCATGTATTTCACAACACTTCAGCACATGATTCTTATTAAGTGAGGGTTATCTTTTAGGATTTGTTACCCTAGTGAAGTCTCTGAGAACCTGACACGTTGCACTTCTGGAGACTCCTGGGAGGTTGCAGTTCTGTCAGATGATGGCGCTGGAGAATAAACGCTTCCTGATGGTTCACACCTAAGTCTTCATTCTTTTGCCGTTAACGTGTGTTTCCTCCGCCTGTTTTTTTCTGACTGTGTTGACCCAATGAGCACCTCGCTGTCCAATGCTCATGTCTTAACTTTGCAAATTCTAGTATTACATCCTTCTGTTGGGCATTTAATCATTTTTAAGAGATAAATCTCTTTTTTTTGCCTCGTTTTATCTGTAAAAGAAAACCCGCCGAATTCTACCACGACTTTCTGCAAAATTGAGCAAAATCAGATGATGGTGTTTAAAATGTAACACAATATCAACTTCTTATATTATCTTTTAATTACATTAAATCTCCGTTATATTAATCCTCTACTGCTTGTCTGCCACTTTTGGCTGAAAAACATTAATGCTTTGATTTATGTATTATTTATTTTTTCCGAATGATGTGAAACTTGGTGACTTTTGTGGTGCTTGGCAAGTGTGACCCAAAAGTCAAAGACTTTAATGAGATATTTCAGTCAGCAGATTTCACAGCAGCAGTGTTCAATAAATCACAAATATCCAAATTTGGCCAGCATAAAGCCACCTATATTATGAGAACTCAACCGTGGCTTAAAAGGGCATAAGATAGTACCGATGACTCTTAACTGCTGAGCTGTGCTACACACTGAGTGCCTTTAGAGCTCCATTTAGAGCATTGTCCTAAATCACTTTCCTGTCTCTCTCAGGTCCAGACAGTCAGCCGCCGTCCCTCTTTTCTCCTGCCCTGACAAAAACAAGGTCAACTTCATCCCCACCGGCTCTGCGTTCTGCCCCGTCAAGCTCCAGCACTCGGGCTCCCAGCAGGAGGACGAGGAGAAAGAGGAGAGCCAGGCCGGTCCCAGCGGCTCCCAGCACCACCACATGCCCACTCAGGTCTCCACCAGCACCAGCACAGACGACCCTCCCCAATCTCCCTCCCAGCCGCAGAACTTTGAAGTCAGCTAAACGCGGCAGAGCTGGTGTCGGTGTAGAGGACCGTTCGTTCCCCGCCCCAAACTTCCTCTTCTCTCTCTGATGGACCCCACCTTTGTGCTGAATCTTTACTATCTGCATGGCATAGCAACTGCGGCCCGAACGAGAATCACAAATGCACAGGCAGCCGAAGGGTTGGAGTACAGCGGCTGGACGGGAACGGCGTCTTAAGGATGCGTTTTTGGGAAAAGGACCTTAGAATATGCAAATCCAAAATTCAAATGGCTTCACTGTTATCTCGATAAATGAGTGAGAGTCTCATACGGAAATCTTATTTATTAATTTGATAAAAATCTGATAAGGTCAGTCACATTCCAGACATGCCCGTTTGGATTTTTTGTGTGTGTGTGTGTGTGTGTGTGTGTGTGTGTGTGTGTGTGTGTGTGCGTGTTGGATGTGGTACTTTTCCATCGGGTTTGATTCCGAGTTGTTCCCCAGCAAACGCAGCTTTGCTTTCATCGTGTGGTTAAAATTTAAGCAGAGTGGCTTTTGTGAGCACTATAATCAGCGCAAAGCCACCGACTTACGAGGAGAAAGACGACTGACGCTTTCAGGAAGGTCTTACTAGTGTCAGGGCATGCATTTGAAACCGATCGTACGTTTCACATTAAATTATGTGTCGTGTTCTCTTTCAACATCCACAGTATGAATAAGCTCTCTCTTACTATCAATATATCTATATATGAAAAGTCTCTATATAAAGAAAAAGCTTGTTTGAAGTTAAAACCTGTGTATTGCTGTGTTATGTGCATTATGGGAGCTGAGCTGTACTCCACAGGTTGACGACTGTCCAGGTTTCCTACTTTCTGACGATGTTGCAGAACGAGTAAAAGTACTGAGGGTTTTGTGCGGCCCACCTCGCTTCAGGTGCATCACACGCGCTTTAAACTCAGGTGAAACTCCGTCTCATCGTTCTGTGCGCTCCATCACATTCAATCTCGGGAGGTTTGAGTGCATCGGACACGCTGCGACTCGAAAACATCCTCACAGTCACTATATGACTCAAATTAGCATTTAATATGACAGAGGGTGTGACATGCATTTCTGTCTGTTGCAGTACTGTTTAACTGGCATGTTGGAACTGATTTATTCTTTTTTTTTTGACATTCCATAATAAGCATTTTATATTGCTTATAGCATTTTATTATTTTGTAAGTTTCAAGAATAAAATAATAACATTATGAGATTCAAATACACCAAGAAAAGACACATAATTTATTTGCTAAATCCCATTCTGAAGTATGATTCCTGTTATTTACATCTACTTTTAAACTTCATTTATATATATATATATATATAAATTTTTTTTTTTTTTTTTTTTTTTTTTTTTTTGGAACATTGCAACTTTATTTTTTTTTAGCACATTGCTGGCCATCATGGGAGATGTGTTTGTAGATCAGGTGAAATGTCAGGATGACCTGCTGTCTGTTCACACACACAAAGGCAATAAAGCATTTTATTGTTGTGACTGTCCAAATCAGATATGTGTGTGAATGGAGGACATCATTTGATTTGAAGAGGAAAAATATTGACTGAGGATGAAAGAACAAAACTGTTTTGGAAGCATATCACTCTTTGCCTATAGCCACGTCTCATGTCAAGAAAATGATTTTTAAAGCCTTGTAGCTTGAATTGTAAGGTTATAGGCTCACTGTCCGTGTCTGGTGACAATACAAGTGACCGTATCAAAAGCCACACTTTCTTCAACTTTTAGCCACAAGCGGCTAATTGTTCCTTTATTTCATTAATAGAAATACTGTGTCTTATTTAAATAAAATAATCATTAGAAATAAAATCCGGTCTCCTCTCCATCTTTCCTAAGATAGTCTGTTACAGCTTAGAGTTTATGCTTCCTAAAAACTATTTATTTGTAGTCCAAGAGATCTTTTTATTTTTTTTTAAGCAAATTTGTTTTATGGAGACTTTTTGAAATACCAAAAGATGCCTAAAAGGTTGTAATGCACCAAAGTAATGAATGTTTTCAATAATTTCGATAGAATGTAAAAGTCATTGTCTTCATAGGGACATTTAATCAACTGAATTGTATCATTAGCCTATAAACCTATAAAGACAGATCTACTGTGAGCTCCAAAGTTTTAAATCGATGCCATGTGCTTTTGTTGAAGCCACCAGTTTGCATTATTTGAAGATTTTTTATTTTATTTTTATATATATATAATGTTTAACAGCAGAGTTCATTGTGAAAAACTACATTACCCATGATTCTGCTAAAAAAAAAAAAGCATCAATCAGAGAGCAGCTTGGCACAAATCGACCAAAGAGCTTGAAGGAAACTAATAAAAGAACAATTTTTGCTTCCTCAAAGAATCTTTCAGTGAACATTTCTTAAAATAACCGTTTCTCAGTTTAAAGAACATTTTAACAATCTACTACAAACCCATTTCCACTATAAACAACCTTCTGTACAATGGAAATGTTTCATGGATATAAAGGTTCTTCATTAACCATCAATGCCAATAAAAACCTTCATTTTTAAAGTGTGTGCCAAGTTGCTTGAAGTCATACAACAAACAGATCAACACTCAACTCATTACTGACTGAAAATCTTAACTTCAGATTATAAATGTTCTTCCAAATATTTTTTATGTTCTTCAGAAGAAAGCAAGTCTGAAAACATGAGAATGAGTAAATGATGAACTATTGTTCATTTTTAGAAGGGAAAGGGGTGTTCTAGGCTACTCTCTAGGACTTGACAGGAGTCACATGTCAGGACTGATGAAGAGGGTTGAGGAAGTTCAGCTGTCAGGATTCAGTCCTGAGGGCTTTTCAAAGGCACACGGCTCACCTTCTCTGCAAGACAAATTATTCACAGCTTCTGGGTCTGTTTGACTTTAGAGGACAGCATGACGGAGGCTCTTGTGAAGGGCACAGACTGTGATGAGAACAAACTGATCAAATGTATTGCGGGGGACTGAAGGATAGTTTTGCATTATAGGGTTTTGTAAAAGCTTTGAGATCTAGTACAAAAGCAGACTTAAACGGTCATAGACCAACATGAGTACTGAACGAGAATCAACAGAAACTGATTTTACACTATAGATGAAACATCTGACTAAAATATGTATTCTTTTATTCCGCAAGGACACATTAAACTGATCAAGAGTGACAGTGAAGACTTTTAGAATGTTAGAACATCTCTATTTTAAACAAATGCTGGTCTTTTTACTTTCTATTCTTCAACATTGATGATAAGAATAAATGTTTCTCGAACTGTAAATCAGCATATCAAACTGAATTCCTGGAGGGCCGGAGCCCTGCGGAGTTTAGATTCAACCCTAATTAAACACACCTGATCCAATTAATCGAGTACTTCAGGCTTATTTGAAAGATACACTGTGTGTTGGAGCAGGGTGGGCTCCAGCCCTCTAGGAATTGAGTTTGACATGTTCAAACCATTATGCATTTCTTCTGTGGGGAAAAATATCTGAATAGCTGACTGATACTAACACTATTTGCATTTCTGTATGCTAAAATAGAGAGAAAGTAATATTCTAGGCTAATAGAGTGTATATAAGGCTTTAGATCTTAAATAGTGTAGAACCGTATGCTGTCTTCATTCTTGAAGTGGTGTTTTGTGAAATGTGAATGTCTGAATCGCCTTGGATTTGTGTGTATTTATTTTTGAGACTTTCCTTGCAGCGAACTAACACGTGAATACGTGATTTTTTTTTTGTGCACGTGAATTGGTTTTCATGCCAGTGAATTTGGATACGCATGTGTGCATCGTGTCTTTTACGTGGATTGTTATCGAGTCTAATCTGCTCCCATAAAGAAATGAACAAATATCATTAGATATTCTTCCAACAGTTACAGGATTCTAAAACGGAATAGTTAAAAGGTAAACTGACTCGTTTGGTGTCTTTGTGTACAGCAGAGGGCGCTGTTTTACGAAAACCAGATTAACGAAAGCAATGCTTTGGGTGTGATGAGCTCGGTGCTGAATCAGTTCAGGGAGATTGTTAACAAAGATGCCGTGTTAGTGTATATGGAACTGGTCCTGTCATCTTATAATTGCTGTATTGATTGTGTGTAGGAGGTATATGAGTCGTCTGGCTCAGAGGTCTTACTGTTGTACTGCAGTTTAAGATTAACTGCTGCTGAATGAGGGTGAATTTTAGCTGACCTTACATTTATGCTGCAGATGCTACAGTCAGGTCTATTCAGCACCATTCACCACTAACAAACTACATCGTCATGAGTCTTATGCTGTATTTCTGTCTATAGTGTTTGCTTATAACATGAGGGTGCAAAACACTGTTAAATTTCAAAATGCAGTCACTGCAAACATTTGACCTAATTTTGAGTCATGTTACAAGATATTCAAACAGATTTGATTGGGAGGTTTTATTTGATGTCTGTCTGATGCATTGCAGTGTTTATTTTATCTGGAGTGCTTTCAACATGCAAAAACAAAAACATTATAATGTAAAAACATGACCTTAATGAGACATTAGGCTGTCACAGCTCTGGTTATGCAAACAAAACTGTTGTTTTAATGTGTGCTGTACAAGGAATCTGTTAGAGCAAATATAGGCTAACTCTAACAAGGCCACAAGTTGTGTTTTATTTATTTTTTATTATTTATCTAGAATTACAGACTTTGATACTGCTCAGCTCTGGAAAGTTCTCAAAAACAAAATGAAAAGGAACCCATGAAATGGAAAGGCAAATAAATAAAACAAAATGCTTTTGTTTACATAACAGATTTCTCTAAAAGAAAGTAAACTTAAAAAAAAACTGTTTACAGGATTCTGATTTCTCAAAACAAAACAAAATAACAAACAAAAGTGAATACAGGCAAAACTAAACAAAAATTCTCTGAAAACAAACCAAAACCTTTTTTGTTTTGTTTATAGCAGCATTTTGATTTCTCCAGAAAAACAAACAAACAAAATCAATTTAATTTCAACAGCATTCTTATCAAAAACAAAGCTTAAACTTTCGCAGCACTCTGATTTCTCATTATATAATTACCTCAAAATAAAACACTACATTTAGTTCACAATATTCTTATTTCCAGTAACCCGATTTTTCATAATCTGAATTCTCAAAAACTTAAATTTTGTTCGCAATATTCTGATGTCCCAAAATCTGATTTCCCAAAAACAAAGCAAAACAAAAACTTATTCACAGTATTCCATTTCCTCATAATCTGATTTCTCAAAATAAAATGAACAAAAACAACATAACAAAATGGTTATGAACACAACAAAAAACAACAAAACCGAACAGTTATGAATGTTACTACAGGTACGACGCAAAACCAAACAGCCCCACAATTATAACATGAATTTCATCATGATACAACCAGATGCCCACCTTTAAAGAGGGTCTGCAACAAGAAAATGATCACTGTTTCCTATCTAATCCTATTTCCATAAACAGACCTGCGACTGGTATTCCTGTTAAGACCTCATCAGGGATCATTGATACAGCATACTATGCAAAAGTCAGAATGGAAAATATTCATTCCTAATGTTCTATTGTTCTGCTTGTATTAAACATGCAGTAAATCTGGATGTCCCCATGACTGGCATTGCTTAATGACACTACTGGACATGCTTATTATAACAATAGTAAACTTGAGGAGTTGATCAAATGTTCCTTGAACTACTACTTCTAATATCCATTATAAAAATGTGTGATATATATATATATATATATATATATATATATATATATATATATATATATATATATATATATATATAAATGCTTCAAAATGCTTATTTTTCTCAACGTTGACCGCTATTGCTGGTAAAACAATCAGACCGGTAATCTAATACCTAAACTATTTCTTATGTTCAGGATCATAAATCTGGGTTTCCCCTTCTGCTTTAGACTTTGCAACATCTATTCCTGGAAAAACTAAGCTTTCCTTGGAAGAACGGGACTGGGAATTCTTATGCTTATCAATCTTTCTGGTATTTAGATTTATTTATTTTTTCCTGGCAGTAAAAAAAATAAATAATACAGAATGAAAACCTTTTTTTTCACCAAGGAATGGTGAAAGTCAGAGTGCTGGTCTATGAGTGAGTGTGAGGTCAATGTATGTGACCCTGGCTAGCAGGATCAATGTTAGGAACTTTCCCCACTCACACAGGGATAACAGCAGCATCAACAAGGATTACTCGTTTCCAGGAACAAAAGCAAGCATGGCTGAACCTCTACAGAGTGCCTGTTGTTTTAATTCACTCTGGCAGTTTCAAGCCTGGGCCATCATTAATCCAATATTACTCACTTCCCAGGTGACTATCACTGCCTTGTCAGCCCATTTAGATCTTCGTAATCCATAAACGTCTTAATCCAATTGTGTAGCAGCATCATGACATATCCCAAACTGCTATCTGCACAGAGAAAACGCATAAAGAGGATCCAGATCTGGGCTCAGTGTAAATATAAGATGGTTTAGATCCTACCTTTCTGATCACTATCACTTTGTCTGTTTAAATGGGGAATCATCTCAATTAAATCCAGTAAAGTATGGAGTGCCACAAGGATCTGTCCTAGGCCCTCTGCTATTTTCAATATACAGTACATGTCCCTTGGTTATATTATTAGAAAACATGGGATTAGTTTCACTGTTTTGCTGATGATACTCAACTATTTTAACAAGACCAGATGAAACTTCTAAATTGTTTAAGGTAACCATGTGTTAAAAATGTAAAAGACTGGATGACCAATAATTTTCTCCTATTAAATTCGGATAAGACCGAGATATTACTTTTTTGACCAAAAAACAACAAAATCTCGTAGATTACAATTTACATCTAGACTGATGTACCGTTACTTCCTCTACAGTCAAATATTTGGGTGGTCTATAAGACGGCAACATGTCTTTTTGAAAATCACATTAGCAATGTTACAAAAACAACTGAAAATGTTACCTGTTTCTGATACAGAAAAGCTATTTCATGCATTCATGGACTATTGGACTATTGTAATGCACTTCTAGGTGGTTGTCCTGCATCTTCAATAAACAAGCTACAGGCAGTACAAAATGCAGCGGCTAGAGTCCTTACCAGGTCAAGAAAATATGATCATATTACCCCAATTTTACAGTCTCTGCACTGGCTACCTATTAAGTTCTAAATGGTTTAGCTCCTGTGTACCTTACTAGTCTTCTACCACACTACAATCAATCACACTCCCTAAGGTCACAAAACTAGGATAGCAAAGTCCACTAAAGGAGGTAGAGCTTTTTCGCATTTGGCTCCCAAACTCTAGAATAGCCTTCCTGATAACGTTTGGGGTTCAGAAACACACTCTCTTTTTAAATCTAGATTAAAGACCCATATCTTAAGCCAGTCATACAAATAATGTATCTCATAATCTTGTGCATTTGATCAGATGTAACTGGAGTACATTTTTATTCTTTTGCTAAGGTTGTTCACATAATTTTTTGCACGCAAATGTTTCTCTATTACATCATTTGTTTCTGCCACAGGACTATGAATTACACAAGCTTCAGTCTTGATCCAGCCCTTACAAAGACCTGAGATGACCGAACACCTGAGAAGAGATGATGCCAACCTCCCAGAGGACCTCAGATGATGCTAATCCTCAGACAACATAACTACCAAATATTGCGTTACATGACATTTAACTAACTGCTTGATTTTTACCGTATATTTCTGCCATATGGGCATCAACTTGATGGTCACCACTGATAAGCTGCTCCTAAATATATTGTAGAAACATTAATTATCTGTAAAGCTGCTTTGAAAATGATATGCACTGTGAAAAGCACTATACAAATAAACTTGAATTGAATTTCCCATGATCCATAAATTGGTATTCCCATAAATCACATTTCAGTAAATTAAAGAAAAATTACTGTATATTTTTACAGTAACTTTAGTAACGGGCTGAATGGTTGACAACATTCTGATGTTTACAGCTGTCACACACCTGGACTCATTTTGTGTGTTTTTGCCCCTGTGACCCAGTTTCTGTCTTCCGTGTGTGGTTTGATTAGTTCCCAGGTGTGTCTAGTCTTTTCCGCATGTGTTCCATGTCCCTGTTAATTTAGTCATGCCATCCACCTGTGTTTCCCCATTATCCCTTGTATAAATGCCTTGTCCTTTCAGTTCTGTTTTGTCGGGTCTACTCGTTACTAGTCACTCGTCTACTTGTTACGTGTCAACTTGTCCGCTTGTTACCTGTTACTTGCCACTTGCCTCTTGCCACCTGTTACTTACTACTTACCTTGTCTATGTTTGATTTAATAAATCCTTGTTTCGTTTATCCCTCGGCTCTGTGTTCCTTCCAGCAGCGTAAGCCGTGACAGAAGACCCGACCTAAAAAGTTAAAAACTGCGTGTTTTCCCTCCGTTTTGTTTTCCGTTTTTTCACAGTCTTTTTCTTTCCGTAGTGTGTCATGGATCCCCTCTATCGCCCCGAATACCTCCTCCTCCTGCTGGAGCAGGAGGGACTGTCTCTCGAGGACCATACCAGACGGTTTCTCTTGATAGCTAATGCCACCAGCTACCCGGACCACGCGCTCCGCACCTTTTATCACGTCAGCCTGAACTCCAGGTGCAGAGCGTTGTCGCCCGAAGATGTTCCTCGGGAGGATTTCGCCGCATTTATAGAGTGGAATCTGGTGAGAAATGGGTCACCTCTCACGGTCGGCCCAATGGAGGATCTCGCCAGGTCCACTCTGGACCCAGAGCCCAGCCTACAATCTCCCCACGGTTCGAGGCATAAGCCCGAGCCCACCGATGACGGAGAGCCCGAGAGCAACCCGTCAGACCAGGTGCTAGAGCCGGCGACACTGCCCACCACGAGGGAGCAAAATGTGGAGCGCCAAATGGGTCAAAATGAGGGGGTTTCCAATTCACCTATGCCAGATCCTCTGTTAAGCCCAGGAAGGGCTCCTGAGCTTCCGTTAAGCCCAGGACGGGCTCCTGATCCTCCTGTAAGCCCAGGACGGGCTCCTGATCCTCTGTTAAGCCCAGGAAGGGCTCCTGATCTTCCGTTAAGCCCAGGACGGGCTCCTGATCCTCCTGTAAGCCCAGGACGGGCTCCTGATCTTCCGTTAAGCCCAGGACGGGCTCCTGATCTTCCGTTAAGCCCAGGACGGGCTCCTGATCTTCCGTTAAGCCCAGGACGGGCTCCTGATCCTCCTTTAAGCCCAGGACGGGCTCCTGATCCTCCTTTAAGCCCAGGACGGGCTCCTGATCCTCCGTTAAGCCCAGGACGGGCTCCTGATTCCCCGTTAAGCCCAGGACGGGCTCCTGTTCCCCCGTTAACCCCAGTACGGGCTCCTGTTCCCCCGTTAAGCCCAGGACGGGCTCCTGTTCCCCCGTTAAGCCCAGGACGGGCTCCTGTTCCCCCGTTAAGCCCAGGACGGGCTCCTGATCCCCCGTTAAGCCCAGGACGGGCTCCTGATCCTCCTTTTAAGCCCAGGACGGGCTCCTGATCCTCTGTTAAGCCCAGGACGGGCTCCTGATCTTCCGTTAAGCCCAGGACGGGCTCCTGATCCTCCGTTAAGCCCAGGACGGGCTCCTGATTCCCCGTTAAGCCCAGGACGGGCTCCCGATTCCCCGTTAAGCCCAGGACGGGCTCCCGATTCCCCGTTAAGCCCAGGACGGGCTCCTGTTCCCCCGTTAAGCCCAGGACGGGCTCCTGTTCCCCCGTTAAGCCCAGGACGGGCTCCTGTTCCCCCGTTAAGCCCAGGACGGGCTCCTGTTCCCCCGTTAAGCCCAGGACGGGCTCCTGTTCCCCCGTTAAGCCCAGGACGGGCTCCTGTTCCCCCGTTAAGCCCAGGACGGGCTCCTGTTCCCCCGTTAAGCCCAGGACGGGCTCCTGATCCTCTGTTAAGCCCAGGACGGGCTCCTGATCCTCCTTTAAGCCCAGGATGGGCTCCTGATCTTCCGTTAAGCCCAGGACGGGCTCCTGAACCCCCGTTAAGCCCAGGACGGGCTCCTGAACCCCCGTTAAGCCCAGGACGGGCTCCTGATCTTCCGTTAAGCCCAGGACGGGCTCCTGATCTTCCGTTAAGCCCAGGACGGGCTCCTGATCCTCCTTTAAGCCCAGGACGGGCTCCTGATCCCCCGTTAAGCCCAGGACGGGCTCCTGAACCCCCGTTAAGCCCAGGACGGGCTCCTGAACCCCCGTTAAGCCCAGGACGGGCTCCTGATCTTCCGTTAAGCCCAGGACTGGCTCCTGATCCTCCTTTAAGCCCAGGACGGGCTCCTGATCCCCCGTTAAGCCCAGGACGGGCTCCTGAACCCCCGTTAAGCCCAGGACGGGCTCCTGAACCCCCGTTAAGCCCAGGACGGGCTCCTGATCCTCCGTTAAGCCCAGGACGGGCTCCTGATCCTCCGTTAAGCCCAGGACGGGCTCCTGATCCTTCGTTAAGCCCAGGACGGGCTCCAGCCCCAGAGCTTACTCCAATGCCTGCTCCTCCAAAATTCCCACCCTCCCACCCACTCTTGCCTCCTCCTCCGCTGTCGTCTGGCTGCCCCTCTGCTCGCCCTCAGCCTACCATCATTGTGGTGTGAGCTCAGCGGGACCGCCATCCTCCAGCGACGCCTTGGTCGGCGTCTCCCTCACCTCCGCCTCCAGCCTCTGAGGCCTGGACTCCGCCTCGGCCCATTGACCCGTCGGCTCCACCATGGCTCCTAGCTCCTTCCTCTCCGCCGTGGCCCGGCAGTCCACATGCTCTGCCTGGCTCCCTCGTCCCTCCGGCTCCGCCTTGGTCTGGCGTTGTCCATCCTATGCCTCGGGACTCCACTCCTCCGGCTTCGCCTCATCCCTCCGTCCCTCCGGCTCCGTCAGGCTCCTTCATCCCCTCGGCTACACCTCAGTCCTCGGTCACTTCCGGATCCACATCGCCGCGTCAGTCACCAGAGCCATCAGTTCCGCCTAGGACCTCCGGCTCCTCCCCGTCACCCTGGCTCTTCGGCTCTCCGCCTCGGGCTCCTCCTCCACTTGCTCCGTTGCCGTGGGTCGAGTCCCTGGAGTCGGTGACCATTCCTCCTCCATGGCTCCTTCCTCCGTCGGCCCCACCTTGGGCCGTGATGGCTGTGGCCTGGGTCCTGCCGGGTGCCTCCTGCTTCAGATCCTTCCTGTCTCCTCCCTCCGTCATCTCCTCCCTGGCTCCTTCCTCTGTGGTCCCTGTCTGCTGGCCCCCTCCTGGGAGGCTGTCCTCCACCGGAACCTCCTCCCAAGTTCCCACCCACGCCTCCCTTTGTTGTTTCTACGGTGCGAGGACGCACCTACCGGGAGGGGGGAGTACTGTCACACACCTGGACTCATTTTGTGTGTTTTTGCCCCTGTGACCCAGTTTCTGTCTTCCGTGTGTGGTTTGATTAGTTCCCAGGTGTGTCTAGTCTTTTCCGCATGTGTTCCATGTCCCTGTTAATTTAGTCATGCCATCCACCTGTGTTTCCCCATTATCCCTTGTATAAATGCCTTGTCCTTTCAGTTCTGTTTTGTCGGGTCTACTCGTTACTAGTCACTCGTCTACTTGTTACTTGTCCGCTTGTTACCTGTTACTTGCCACTTGCCTCTTGCCACCTGTTACTTACTACTTACCTTGTCTATGTTTGATTTAATAAATCCTTGTTTCGTTTATCCCTCGGCTCTGTGTTCCTTCCAGCAGCGTAAGCCGTGACAACAGCATTCTGAATGATCCCAAACAAAACAAAAAGCAAAACAAAAACTTTTACTAAAACTTTTGATTAATCAAAACGAAGTAAAAAAAAAAGGCAAACTTAAGCAAAGCAAGTCAAAAACAATTCTTTCAAAGCTTTCTGATTTCAGTAGTAATAACCAGTTATTTTAGTACTTTAGCTAAACAAAAAATTGTTTTCTTATATTTATTTTAAAGTAGCCAATAATTAATTTTTGTTTTACTTAACTGTATTAATTTTGGCTTGAAGGAAGTCAAAACTACAAATAAAAGTGATACATATTTATTCATGTTGTACTATCATGTAGATAGAAAGACTTTAATGTGAATTAGCCATTCTACATTATTTTTATGTAGAAAAAGCACATGATTACAGCTGGATTAAAGCGAAATATTACTTTTTAATTAGTGCATTTTAAATGAGAATAAAAAATAAATTTGCTGCAATATCAACTCAAAAGGTTACATGACCTCAAAGACACCTTAAGTGAGAACCTTTAGGCAATCTTCAAAACTGCACATCTTCCCATTTTCAGGGAAAAGCAGCCTGAAGAAGACAATAAACCGGAGTACTGTAGTTATGTGTGTCTGGTCAGGATGCATCGGCTGATGTTGTTTACTAAGCCTCCTAATAAGCGCGTGTGATTATGTCGTGTAAATCGCGCCAAGGGACGAAATGTTTAGTGTTTTATCCGGTCGTCTCCATGGTTACACACCTGCCCAATAGTGCCCAGCGGATTAGGTGTATAACCATGGAGACGCGCGCGCCATGAGAAGGCTGGATCTGGAGCGCGCCTCTCTCTCGCTCACGCGCTCGTCAGTTGTTCGCCGCGCGCTTCTGTGGATGCAACACTGTCCAGACACATCAAACAAACCCAAACAATGACATGATCTGCAACAACACGACAGAGACACTCCATTATCTGACTCACTGAACCGATCGCGCGCCTCCGTCTGCTCGCCGTTTGCCGGTAAGTGTTTGGATGGGTTCGCATTATGCGTTAAATTATTATTATTATTAAGTCAAAGCTGCGTTTAAAAGGCAACGAGTGCATCGTTGTCAGCTATTATACACGAATCGATTATGTTTTATTTAAATGCATTTGTTAATGCAAACTGAATTTGAGAAGCAGTGACATTCTGTGCATTGCATGGATGTTGCAAAACCTCTCTTGCTGCATTTATTTTCACTGCTGCCTATGTGCTCCGTTTCCATCAAGCCTCAGCTGTATGCCTTTTTATTTGTAGTTATTCCCTTGATCATTTAAAAGAGATCTGTTTTAGTTTAATGATTAATTTTAGGTGTATTTTCCTCCACGGCGAAATATAGATGTCCAATTTCACTTAATAACAAGACGCAATTTGCAAATGGTTTATCGAAGACCTTGCATTAAACTTAAAATTTTCATCTTGCCATTAAAGACATTATTTAGAAAATAAATAAATAAATAAACAGACAATTTAGTGTGCACACATATTCTGTAGATGTTTATGGACGTTAATGTTGCTTACTGATAATTGAACACATTTCAAAGTAGACAGTTTGGTGTTTGTATGTAGGCTAGATGTTTACAGACATTTTAACGTCCTTGTGAGTTGTATACAAGGATGTACTGGAATTGTGGCATGTGTAAAAGAAATATTTACAGCACTGAATCTATATACATAGTAGCTTCCTTTTATGAAAGATCAACAGAATCCAAGCACTGACTCTTTAACATGAAATCTGTTTCTCGGTGGCTGATAATGCACAGCTTATGAGCTGATGAATGTGATTGATTTATGGTGGATCTGTTGATTGTTCGGTTTGCAAAGTGAATCAATCCAAGCTGTTGTTTAAGTTTTCTGTATCTATATGTCTATCACTGGTGTAGTGATCCCTGTGAGTCGATACGTTAAATCCATAAAGTGTCTGAAGGCCGTGAGGGTGGGAAAAGGGCGGTTACACCTTTCACTGATTTAAGTACATCATCCGTTTGAGAGAGCTACGGGAGGGCAGTAAAAAGATCCGATTTATAGGTCTGTTCACAGCTGCCAGACTATTTGGTGCCTATGCACTGATGTACGGTCAAAGGCCATGTTGGGTTTAATAGGATCAAGAAATGCGAGGAATTTCCCAGTAAATGGGCTCATAAATTAATGCTCTTAATATGTCCAGATACTGAGAAGTGTCACTCAAATACTATGGTAAAGCCGGGAACAAGCCCAGGAGGATGGAGAATGTAAGTGTTGTTGTGGTTCTTTTAGTGAAGTCAGAGGTCTGATGTTAGTTTTTGTTGTTCTGATCCATTTTTCAAGAACCTGCACATATTTGTTATTTTTCGTTGTGTGCAGGAGGTGAAGCGTTTAAGAAACCCTTGACTTTTTCACAACCTCTAGGTTGAAGTAGAGTGTAAAATAAACCATTTGTTTTTGTTCTGTACTCCTGGGCCTGGATTTTGTGCTGGTTATACCAGGCTATACTTATTTGTGCACTGGGCTAGGACACAGGCTGGCTCCTGATGGCAGTAAATCTGTGATTTATTGTTTTTGTTGAGCTCGGTTCAGAGATGCTGATTAGATTCTGTGGTACTTTTTGAGGCTGTGCTTCTGTGGCGTTTAGCGGCCATCCTGTGAAGTGTCTTTCTATTCCTGTCAGTGAGCTGCGATGTTCAAATTATGCTCATCTTTGTGAATGCACTTGTGCAGGTTTTGGCAAATGCTACTGTGACATTTTACTTTACATCTACAGTTTGGAAATTGACTATTAGTTACTTGTATGTTTATAGGTAATTAAATAAAAAGTTACACTTTAGATTAGGGAACACATATTCATTATCGACTAAGAGTTTTCCCCTCAATAAACTACTAGTTTGCTGCATATTGATGGTTAGTAAGGCAGTTGTTGTAGTAGTTATCTTTAGGAATATGGCTAAGTTAAGGGATCTAAAATATGGTCATGCAGAATTAATATGGAATTAATATGTGCTTTGTAAGTACTAATAAACAGCTAATAAAATGCATGCTTCCCTGATCTAATGTAAACTCAGATAAAATTATAGAGATAGTTGGAAGACATCTTTCATAAGTGACATGAAGGTCAGAACCATTATACAATCTTTTTTTCAAAAGTTTGGAATCTGTAAAATTAACATTTTTAATGTTTTTGACATAATTATGCTGATAATTTGACATGATAATGCTCATAATTATGCTGATAATCAATGTTAGAAACTGTTGTGATAATGTTTTTTTTTGTTTTTTTTTGTGGAGACTGAGGTACAAACCTTATGTAACAGTAATGTATTTACTGTCACTTTGAAACAATTTAATGCATCTTTGCTAATAAAAGTGTTATTTTTTTTAATGAGCTGTCCAATGCTGCCACTAGGGGTGCTCTAGCAAGCATTGGTGTGAATTATTTTCTTCTTCTACAGTCAGTTTTCTCTTTTAGGTCAACAAATGGCATTAGCAGAGAATGTCTAATATGGCGAGAAGTTTCACTCTCTCTAGACTTCCGGCTTCTGAACTGGTTGCAGTTCCACTCTGATTCCATATGAGGGCGCTCACAGGACGAGTGCAGAATGAATGGAGGTCAATGGCGGTATACCCCTCAAAATCCACTTTTCTCAGGATATAATTTTTGTCTAGTAATTTGAATGTTGTATTCGAAAGGCTGACACAGGTAGGCTCTGACAATTAACACAGTCCACATGGGTTACCTTTTTTCGTCCTTGGGAAATGAGAAATAGGACAACCCTTGCCCTATTAGAAAAAATGTATCATTGCACACCTGCGAGGTATTTTTTTCCTTTTTCAATTTTTCTTGATATTTAGCACTATTGAGCGTGACATTTGTTTGTGTTTTTTTAAGGTGGCAATACTATACCATATGTATCCGGTATTTCTTAACACAAGAATAACACAACAAGTACTCAAATCCAATTTATTTTCCGTGTAAATTTCACAGTACATACATACAATAGGCAGATAAAAGTGCCAGCAACCAAAAAAAAAGTTGCTGCGTTGAAAAGAAAAACTTGGGCGAAAAAGTCCGCCTTAACATTCTGATCCCGCTGATTCTGATTCGGATGCCATCAAGCGGTATCTCTGGTCGTAATCAGTCCTTCACTGACCAATCAGCGTTCATTAGCAGAATGCTAGCGTGTTATGGGCAACAAAAACTCAACATGTAAGAAATCGAAAGGACATAAGTACTCGTTCGTTCAACTTTCGACCTATAACCCATGTTGAACTTGCAAAACCTACAATCAGATCTGAGATTTCTCAACGGCAATCGAGTGAAAGGGACAAATTAAGCCGTATAGCCCCATAGACTCCCATTCATTTTGCACTCATGGCGATCGCCCCCAGTGGAACTCTGGTGGAACTGCAACCAAAATTCGGTACAATAGGACTTAATAGGGAGTGGTAAGGCTCTCCGTAGACGGGCTCTGGCATTAGTTTAAAGATAATCTTTCTTGTTTAATTATATTGTCAACATGTTTATCGCTAGCTACCTGAAAATTAACATATTAGTTTAATGGCAAATAATATTTAAATGTAGTCTAACTCTATCACCCTCATGAGTACTGAGGTTGTGGTTGAAGAACATGGTAAAGTTAACCTGAAATGTTGTTGGCAACTCATTTTACTTCTGTAATCTGACTCTTTTTTTTTTGAAGCAGGATATTGCAAAACAGGAAACAGAGTAAATAGAGCTATATTTATCAAAAATACACTTGAAATGTGTTGGTCAAGCATTCATGTCTACATTTTCATATGTGGGGTTTTAAGGGGTTTTATCCATACTGATTAAGCAATAAACCTAATATGACCTTTGTAATTTAGTTTGTAATATGTGACCCTGGAGCACAAAACCAGTCTTATGTCGCTGGGGTATATCTTTAGCAATAGCCCAAAAAATATTGTATGGGTCAAAATTATAAATTTTTCTTTTATGCCAAAAATCATTAGGATATTAAGTAAAGATCATGTATGAAGATATTTTGTAAATTTCTTACCGTAAATATATTAAAACTTAATTTTTGATTAGTAATATGCATTGCTAATAGGGCTGTCACTTTTAGTTCGAAAATTGATTGCACAATCGATCGGACCAACCAAAAAAAGTTTCGAAAATGAAAATAGGGAATCGATTTTAACCAAATATGTACACTATTAATTTTAAAATAATTAAACAATTAAAAAATATAGATGTAACAAAACTCACAACCAAGCAGAAAAAGAAAATAAAGAATTCCGAAAGTGAAGTATGCGTTGCGAAAGCTAGACAGAAAATACCAGCAATTTTACGCGCCTTTAAGACCCAGTGACGTCGAAAGCTTCCTCTTACGCTGCGTTCACACCAAACGCGAATAGAGCGTCTGGCGTGAATGATTTCAATGATAAGTCAATGTAAAGACGCGCGTCTAAATTATAAATGAAGCCGGGTTGAAGCCTGCAGTGATGTTTTTCTTTTGTTATGGCAGCCGTCCCCTCTGCATATATATTTTCGAGAGAATGTTGCACTCCTGTTGCTGTTTGTTATTCTGCACGAAACTTCATGCCAATAAATAAGAAATATTGCTGACTTGTGCGTTTCCAGCGCTCTCTTTACGTTTGTCCGTTATTTGACGTTGAAAAAGGAAACGTCTTTTTTTTTTAGACATGGAAAATCGATTCTACAATCGATTCAATGAACACTTATGTCTTAGAAATCGAAAACGATTTTTTCACAAAAATGACAGCCCTAATTGCTAAGAATTCACTTGGACAAATTTAAAGGTATTGTTCTCAGTATTTAGATTTTTTTTTGCACCCTCAGATTCTAGATTTTCAAATACTTGTATCTTTGGCAAATATTGTCCGATCCTACAAATCATACATCAATGGAAAGTTTATTTATTCAGCTTTAAGACAATGTATTAAGCTCAGTTTCAAAAAACTTTAAAACTAAGATTGGTTTTGTGGACCAGTGTCACATATGTTAAAAAAAGACTCTTAGAAGCTTTTGGTACACTTTGAATACAAATCATGCCTTCTTTTCCTTACAGTGAAAGGTAAACATCTTTCTCCAGTAATTGCAGCATCATAACGCTAGGATTAAACTCACAACCAAAGGGCACATTAAATATGCAGCTACTCTGCGGTCGACTGCAACCCTTATGCTGAGTGCTGCTACTCTTTCTTTAGCCCTCTATCGTTTCCTCACTCATGCATTTACTGGCTGAATTTAGAAGAGTTTGATAACCAGTGACGTACAAGGTCTCATATGATACATGGAGAGTGAGAAGAGCGTGTGAGAGATAGACGGGTGTAAATCAGTGTAAGTCTGCTGTGCGCTAACATGAATCAATGTTCCCCAAACCTCCATCCAAACTGAGGAACTCACACTCCCCACAGAGAGAGTTCACTTCATCACCCACTGTGGAAAAAGAGAAATTGAGATGAAGAATGAGGGAATAAAGTAAATAAATGATTGAATTGTTCATCAAACATCAAACAGAAGGAAATAAACAATGCATAACGCAAGAAACATTGAGTATTGTTTAATTGAGAACAACTAGATAAGTTACGATGATAAACAGAGAACATAAGAGCTGCCAAAACACAGTTCATATGTAACTCCTTCCCATTCTGTCTGATAACTCTGGCATGGTTAACTAAGAAGCGAGAGATTTTTGGAAGAGGGCTGAGAAAGGAAGCAGTGAGGGAGGAGAGCAGGAACGTAGGATGACAGGGACAAGAAAAGAAACACGGAAGGGCCATTCATTTTGCTCATTTGCACGTGCTGCTACAGATGAGATTGGGTTTTCATTTTAGCTAAATGTTCTGTACCACTTTCTAGTTTTTTCTGTTCTTTGTATCTCTGGACTTTGTGGATTTAATGAACTGACACAGCCTCTCTTTGTTCCCTTTCCCTCTCTTCCAAAACACTGTCCTAAGGCAATCTAAGCTCCCTCTTTCATTGTAATCTGAGTGTTTTACCTAACCAGCCACAAATACGACAAGAGACAACCAAGATTCTGCTGGACACTTTTTTCTGTTATGTTGCACTGGGTACCACAGTGAAATCTTATTGGTTGGAATTACCTCTCCACTTAGCTGTATTAATGCTGCATTTCATCTAAAGTTAGATGTGGACTAATCCATCATGAAATCTCAAACTTCCAACCATAATGACATTCCATCGCTTGTGAAAAAGAAGTGTGCTTTCAGGAATAGTTTACCCCAAATTAAAAATTGCTGAAATTGTACTCACCTAGTCCATCCATGATGCAGATGAGTTTATTTCTTTCTATGTACAGATTTGTAGAAATGTAACATTACCTAATTTGCTCACCAATGGATCCTCTTGCAGTGAATGGGTGCCGTCAGAATGAGAGTCCAAACAGCTGATAAAAACATCACAATAATCAACAAGTAATCCACACCACTCCAACAATTAACATCTTATGAAGTGAAAAACTGTGTTCATAAGAAACAAATCCATCAATAACTTCAAACGCGTCCTACAGTATATCCGTAATATTGCTTTCTCCAGTGAAAAATGTGCCATATCTAAATCAGAAGAGATATATGCACAGATTAAGCATCATTTACAAGTGAAAAACACTTCTAAATATGCCGTTGGATGTCAATTTTAATGTGAAAGTATTAAAGGATTTTGTCTGGTGGAAACTTTATTATGGATGATAGTCTGTTATTTTAGGTTTAAGTTAAAACACCTTTGTGTTTACAAAGATAAAGTATTTGGCTTACAAGAAGTATTTGGCTGCCATCCATGTGACAACCCTCTCCATTAAATAAAACAGAATCAAAGATTTCTTTACTCTGTGAAACTCCATAAGTCGTGAAAATGGACTCAGTCCTGCATCAAAGCATTAACTGAGTGTGAACTATTTCATGTCAGCATATGCAAAATGTTCAAATGCTGGTACATTTGGTACATGGTAGTTTGATTCTCTCTCTCTCTCTCTCTCACACACACACACACACACACACACAGCTAATGGTGTGTTAATGGAGAGAGTGTTGTGGGCTGCTGTAGTCCAGGCCTCCTTTTAGCTGTGTGTGTAAGCGAGCGTGACTTTAGCATTACTCATGCCGTGACACAGCAGAGCTCTTGCGATGAGAGAACCCTTATACAGACAGCAACAAGAGGATTGTGTGTTTGAGTTTGGCATTCACAAACCTATCAATTGTGTTGTAGAAGCGACCTGGCCTGAAATCTCTGACTTTGAACATGAAACGAAATGTATCCTTTCCAAAAATACACAGAAATAGAGAAAGAGGCACCAGAACAATCATGACATGCATTGAAGTGGGCGGTTAAACAAAATCTTATTTCATGCCACAGTATACGTATGTTTCACGATACAGTTATTTTTGTCAGGAAATTCAACCCAGTAGTTTATATAGTCAATAAAAATGAGGTAATAGTCAGATGAGTTGAATACTTTGTAAATGATAGCATTTTTGTTCTCATTTGATTATTTATAACTTGATGGACACAAAGCATGGTCTCAGTGGAAGCACATCAAATGAGTTCTGTATGAATGCGGCGAGTTGCGTCATTGCTTGCCAACCACAGATTTAAATTCAACTTTTTTGCAACATGTCACACTGTGTATTTTAACATTCCTCCATGTTTTCTGGTTGCTAACGTGTAAATAATTGAAAGCATTTCTGTCCACTTATAATATATCTGTGGTATAAACAGTATACCAGAATCTTCTACCATCTTGTGATATTTACCATTAAACTGGCCATCCATTTCTTTAAAAAAAATGTTCTAAAAGGGTGTTTTTTTTTTGTTTTTTTTTGCAGTGATGCCATAGAAGAACCAATTTTTAGAACATTTTATTAATCTAAAGTTGGGTAGGGCAATGTCGTCTAAATTGGCAGTTGACAATGTTTACAGTAAAACATTGCGATGGACGATAATAACGTTGGGCGGCCGGAGGGGGGTGTTATTAAAATTATTAGTGTTATTATATAATTATTATTGGTTATTTTACTTTATTACTTCATTTATTTTATTTCCCAAATAATGACTCGTCTGCGCTTTCCAATAGGTTGCACGTTAGGGGAAAAAGTAGCTTTCTTTCTTTCTAGCTTTCTTCCACTTAAATGAAAGTGAGTCGTGACATTTGCCAAGTATGGTAAACCATACTCAGAATTGGTGCTCTGCATTTAACCCATCCAAGTGCACACACACACACAGCAGTGAGAAGTGAACACACACCCGGAGCAGTGGGCAGCTATAGATCCAGCGTCCGGGGAGCAACTGCGGGCTCAGTGCCTTGCTCAAGGGCACTTCAGCCATGGGTATTGAGGGTGGAAGAGAGCGCTGTTCATTCACTCCCTCCACCTGCAACTCCTGCCAGCACCGAGACTCGAACCGGCGACCTTCGGGTAACTAGTCCAAGTCTCTAACCATTAGGTCACAGCTGCCCCCTTAAGAAGAGTTGTGCACTTTTAAGCACTTTTTATTTTAATATATCTTTTTACATTAGTATCTTTTTCTTCTTAAAAACTATAGTTTCGTCATCCGGGCTTTCCAATAGGTTGCACATGAGGGGAAAAAAAGTAGCGTCCTTCCACTTAAAGAGTTGATACAATGGCGTTGGTATTGGTTGCTAAAAAGTGTACTACTTCGCCTATATGGCAATTTTTTGGATTTAGACCTGATGAGAGTGGGCAGCCAAGGGACCTGATTGAAGTTGTGTGCAAGATCTGCTCATGACCACTTGTGTGTTCATCATCCAGCAGAATATGCCACCTTGCCTGCACATGCTGGGCCTAGCAAAAAAGCTAGCCAGGTTCAGCAGATGATAATTGGGGTTTTTGCAAAAGGCACTAAATATAAAACCGACAGTGAAAGATGGAGGCAGTTGACAGATGCGGTAACTCGCTGCCTGGCCAAAGAAACGGTTTCGTTCAATACAGTGGAAAAGCCGTCGTTCAAGGCCATGCTGCGTACCTTTGATAAACAGTACAAGCTGCCAGGTCGGAAATATTTCTCAAAGACGGCTATCCCAAACTTTTCTACGAGGTTAGATGTAACACCACGAAAGAGCTGGGTGATGTAGAATATTTGGCCCTGACAACGGACATGTGGTCCAGCTGCAATATGATGCCCTACATGTCAGTGACAGTGCATTATGTAAATAAAGAGTGGACACTGCAGTCCAAATGCTTACAAACTTGCTTCATGCACTGAAAGCCATACAGCAGATAATTTTGTAACGGTGTGCTCACTGCTGCCCATGTTGGCTCATTTAGAAGGCGTGCTGAAGGAGTCAGGTGATGATTCCAAACTGACAGCCGACCTGAAGCGTGTCATCCTGGAGCAGGTATTTTCACTGTATTTTCACAGACTAATACACGTCACGTCTCTGGCATAGACTACATTATTCAAAATAGCATATATGCATTAGTTATATTCTCAATTTAATTTACAGAGAAATTCCTGCAAAGATTTTAGGTTAACTATAGTCTATAGAAGAGACTAGGATTAGTGTTTGTATCTTTTTACAGTCTATGGTGTCGACTCACAGCGGAGCAGGGCGGGGGGGGCGTGGCATCACGATGGAGTCTCTCATGATGATCCATCAGAACAACCTTAATCTGAAGAACCTTTTTCCATCATTAAGAACCTTTTGTGCAATGGAAACATTCCATTGATGTTGAAGGTTCTTTGCGTAACTAGGTACCAATAAAAAAACTTTATTTCTAAGAGTGTATAGTGTACATTAATGGCAAAATACTTTTGGTGACACCTCCAAAAGGCCCTTCCTTATGCTGTCAAACCTTAAAATGAATCTATTGTTTTCAATAAAATAAGTAAATTTTTCCCTCATTCAGTGGACTGATTAATAACTGTAATTACATGTATCCATTGCCCAGAAACTGACGAGGCCAAAAGCAATTTTGATTTCAGCTGTATTAACTGTAATTTGATTAATTGGTTACTCATGTGCTCCACGCTCACCCTGATGGCTCAGTGAAATGCAGTTGGTAAGGATTCAATGAACACATACACTTCTCAAGAAATCATGATCTTTCTCCAGTGAGGACAGAAGTGTCTTGGTTTTAAACCAGAGGAGCCCAGATGGCTGAGATTTTTGTCAACGTCATACCAAAGAGGTCATATAATCCATCTTATCTCTCCAGCCCATAAAAAGAAGTGTAAGGAGATAATGTGTTGAGCACAGGTCCAAATTAAGAAATTCCCGAATGGAGAAGTGGGTTAACGGGCCAGTGATGGATGGGCCGGCCCGTTTTCTCCGGTGACTAATGACGGCCTCTTCACTTCTCTGAGATTTGGGCTCCTCTGCTGTGGTGAGAGTGATTGAACGTGCCTGGGGAGGGTCATCTTGGTGTTTGCTTCTCCGCTGAACTACTTCTAAAGGACCGTGTTCTGCTGAAGTCTACAAAGTTGTTAAAACACCCTTGAGATGACACCGGCATGAATTCCCAAGCTTGTTTTTGACAGATTAGTGTTGGTCCAGCTGGTGGACCACACGCAATGCCCCAGACAAATAATGACGAAGGTGGCATTGATCAATAAAATGGAATATTTAGGAGCTACAATTCTTTTTTAGTGGAAAATTGCAGGTCATTACAGTGATTCACATAGTATTTGGTCTATTTAAATATCATTTGTTTAAAAAAACTTTATTTCTGTGCTATTTAAGAAGTAAAGTAAGATGTTTAAAACGTTTATCGATAAAACCTTTCAGCTGGATCTCATATGGAAAACAAAGACAAATATCAAGCCTGGTTTTATATATATATATATATATATATATATATATATATATATATATATATATATATATATATATATATATATATATATATATATATATATATATATATATATATATATATATATATATATATATATATATATATATATATATATATATATATATATATATATATATATATATATATATATATATATATATATATATATATATATATATATATATATATATATATATATATATATATATATATATATTTTTTTTTTTTTTTTTTTTTTTTTTCAGTTATAAATCACTAAATTACAATAATAAAAATAAACCAAAAGCAATCTAGATATTGATATGGCAGCTGTTGTGTAAGAAACACCTTGCAAAACAAAGATGTTTTCGTGACATAACTGACAGCATATATGTTCAACTCATGAATTATAACCCATCATAGTGTTCTGGCCAAATAGAAAATACTAATATCTGGCAAAAACTGTTTTAGGGGCACAAACACCTTTTTCTCCATTTGTAGATTTATTTACATCTTATTTGTTGGTGTCATAAGACCATGAACCAGAGCCTGAAAGTGACCTGAAAGTTGCCAACCCTTCAAATAGACAAACATGGAGCATCACAGTCAACGTTTACAAGTCTTACTAGTTTTAAAAACCTGATTTAAAGTCTCGGCTACTCTATAGCTCTAAAACATAAAATATATAACAGTTATAACACCTATCAATTATTAATCTTTTTTTCAATTTTTTAAATTTTTCTATTTAAGCTTAAGCAGATACAGGCATTAACAGTTCATGTTCCGAGAGCCTATCGTGATCTGCAGCTGCTCAGGACTAGATATATAGGATAAGTGACATTAAGCATCAGGAGATTACAATTTTTTTGCTAATGTCACTGTAGGTGTTTGTATAGTCTCTTCTTGAAGGCCTGAACAGAGCTCCAAGACGCTGTCCAGCACGCTTGCAGATGTTTGACAGGTGATTAGTCCATTGCAACTTCTTATCGATACATAGTCCCAGAATATTCAACTGCTCACAAAGGTCAATTCTGGTTGCCCCCAAAAAAAGGTCTCGACAGAACCGTAGCCTTGCATTTGCTAGGCTCGAACATGACCTTCCAGGTATCAGCCCACCTGCGAATATTCTCCAGGTCTTTATTTAGGGATGCTGCCACATTGGGACCATTAAGTGACGTTACTGGGGTGTAAATGGTGGAATCATCCGCATATAGAAAAATGCTATTATCGCACTGTTCTACAACATCGTCTATGAAGATGGAGAATAATAGCGGGCCGATAATGGATCCCTGGGGCACAGAGGCGTCGATTGGTTGAGGTGATGAGGACTGACCAGAGAGCATGACCTGGATGGACCTTCCTTCCAGGTAGTTCTGTAGCCAAGAATGTAATGGCCCAGTTATGCCTTTAGCAGAAAGCTTATCCAGAAGGCCGTTGTGCCAAACCTGGTCGAACGCTCCTTTAACGTCTAGTGCAACAATGTACACCTCATCTCCTTTGTCTAAGATGTTGTTCCACGTCTGTGACAAAACTGTAAGGAGGTCTGCTGTGCTGTGGTTCGGTTTAAATCCATACTGTTTATTAGAAATTAGTTTATGGCGGAAGAGGTAGTCCTGGAGCTGTTTATGAACTGAGGATTCCATCACTTTGCTAAGGACTGAGAGGAGGGATATGGGACGATAATTTGTTGGGTCTAATTTTGAGTCTCTTTTATGTATTGGTATCACTCTGGCGTTTTTCCATTGTTTGGGGAACACGCCATGTGAGAAGAGAAGTTGAAAGAGACGACTAAGGGGGCTGGCCAATTCTGCTGCACATTCTCTAAGGACTTTTGTTGGTATTTCATCAGGTCCCATTGCCTTTGCTGATGCATGTTATTTCTAAATAAAGTAATTATATGTCAGATGAAGAGAACAGATTCACTTTTTTGTTAATAGAGTTACCTTTGCAGCACAACATAAATTGAAACTGGTTGTTGTGCTCATCATGCACTTCTAGTGTAGATTCTAATGGAGTCAATCAAGTTTTAATTTGTGACAGTGCTTTACTCTGAGGATATTATCCTGACTCTCAGTCTCGGATGTTATGGTTCCTGTTTTAAGACCAGCAGCAGGTATAAAGGCTCATTGCTCAGGCTATTTTTCTGCTTTTCCTTGCTGGCAACATGTGGAACGGGTCCAAATTGGGCACTGTGTCTGGCACTAGGATGTTTGTGTAAAGTGGTATTTGTGATTGAGCGAGTACAGCGACCCACAAGCTCTTGCTCTATTAAGTCCTGTCAGGACACTGTAAATAAACGGGACCCACTTCACTCGCTTCACGTTGACCCCAAAAGTGTCAGGCTTTGTCTGGACGGCACGGGTCAACACGGGTGATGTATTGCTATAGTACAGTCTGTGCAGTGAGGCGTTTTGAGAAAAGGTGCCCTCTTAATCTGTCTGTACTTATCAGCGCCCACAGTTTAGAGCTCGAGGCACGACGGCAGACAAAGCAGTTGAAGGCCACGGGTCGCTTTGATCGGCCATGCTGCTACATTTCAGCCCATTGTTCTCCCCTCATCTCTCCCAGCCATTCAGACCCCAAATACATGCGCCTAAATCAACCTGATTACTATGATAAAGACTTACCCTGCTTTCTTTTCATTCCATTTTCATTTCAAAGGAGTACTAGTCCAGATCCAGCTCTAAATTATGATTATTATCACTCAGGGAGGCAGGCTGATCCATTTCCAAGAGGGAGGACTGCCACGGACACAGAAACACTTGAACTGATATGAGGAAGAGCAGATCAAAGCGGCGAGTGGAGAGCAGCGAGAAAGAGAATAGGAGTGCAGAAAACAAACATGTAGATGCTGTTCACAGAGAAGATAGAATGCAGATTAGGCTACACTTTTTTCATTTACAGCTCAAATTCGCCAAGCAGATAAACTTAAGGCTGCTACTTAAATGCATTGTGTGGAGAAATATGTGTGCTAATTCAAATCACAATTTATGTTTGAAATCTTATCTTAGTGTTTGATTAAACATTTATTATATTTTATGTTATTCTCATTCTCACTTTAAAATTTTGTGGACATTAACCTCTTAACTGTCAGTATCACATTATATAAATTAGATATCATTGGAAAGCTTAAACACTCGGAATTCATCCTGTGAAAACCGCTTTGATGTTGGACATTGCATTACTGTGGAAATGGGAATTTGAATAATTTTAGCAAGCTCCCCCTCTTATTGTGCAATATGAAGTGTCCTATAATGTCCTATAATATTTTATAATCAAAATCATGTTGTTGGAGTCTCAAAAGTTCCATATTTGGTGACTACTTTGTGATAGTAATACTGTGACAGTAATGTAAAACATTTTTGTGAAAAAGTTTTTTTTCATAGCTATTAATATTAGACCTAAACGAAATCTCACAGTAACCTCAATTTTTGTGATATCAGCTTTAAATTTGGAACATAACTTTGAATGATTAGATTCCAAAATATTTTGTAAAATATATATATGTATTTTTTCTTTTTACATTTGATTGTTTATTAAATCGAACTGAATTGGATTTCTTTTCATTACAGAACCCAGAAATGGGTTAAAATGTATAATGATTTCCATAAAAATATCAAGCAGCACAACTGTTTTCAACATTGATAGTAGTAAGAACATTACTTGAACAGCAGCAGATTAGCATGATTTCTGAATCGTGACACTGAAGACTGGAGTGATGATTAATTACGTTATAAAATCTATTCAAATAGAAATGGTTATTTTAAATTGCTATAATATTTCACAATATTACAGTTTTGACTGCATTCTTGATTAAATAAATGCAGCCTTGGTGAGCATAAGAGACTTCTTTCAATAACATTAGAAAATCTTACTGACTCTAATCCTTTGGATGACACACAGCCACTGAAATTAAGTGCAGAGTAAAAAGACTCTTGGGATTTGATTCATAATTAAATTGTTGCATCTAACTTTTTACCCTCTATCTTCCTCCCAGCCTCAGTCCAGCTCTGTGCCCAGAGGCTAGTGAGGGACCATGATGCTCAGCAGCTCAGTGGACGTACCCAGCCCAGGCGGGATGAGCGCGGTGGCAGCCCGCAATGTGGTTCGCAGTTCCAGCATCAGCGGCGCCATGTACAGCCTGGAGAAGAGCCCCAGCAGCACGGGGCCCGACGCCACAGGCCTGGCCGGAAACAAGAAGCGTCGCTCCAGCCTGGGAGCCAAGATGGTGGCCATCGTGGGTCTGTCACAGTGGAGCAAGAGCACACTGCAGCTCAACCAGCAAGGTGGGCGAGCTTTGAATACTACAGCTACCCTGCAGTTCTCCGTCAGATATGCTTCTTGTTTTCTTTACCTCAGTTTGCTCTCGCTGTCACAGCCTGAACAATTTCACGCCATGGTTTGTCATTTCTGTGTGTAGTTTTTTCTCACTTCATTTCTTTTCGCTTTTCTTCACCTCAGCTCTACGTTCTTGTCCTTATTTGACTTTCAATGTTTCATAAGGTTATGAGGCCATATGCAAGACACAATTGTTATTATCGTGTTTTCTGGCTTTAAGAATATAAAATCATTCAGCTTTTTAGAGAAATTAGATTCATTGCTATTTTAAAAAAATAGGCTGCTTAATATTGCATTAATGCAAATAACATACAAGAGTCTCACACAACGATATCAGGCTTGTTTTTTTATTCCAAAGGAAACACTCCAACCAACTATTGAAAAAAAAAAAAATCATGCTTAACAATTTTTCCTCTCTGCTTTCAGGAAGACATTACATTCCAGAAATCAGTAGAAACCGAGAAATATCAAAGCAGCTGATCACAGCCAAGCTTCAAAACACACAAACAGAATTTTTGAATTGATTTTGTAGTGACAGGATAATTAGGTAATTTTAATTGACCACTTTCTAGAATTTACAGATTTTAAATGGATTTTACTACACTTTTAATGGGTAAACAATGATACCCATGATAAACAATAGCAAAATATTGCACCCTCCATAACGCTGTCTGTGGTTCTCAATATGTCTATTTTTGTCTTGTCAGTTCTTCTCTTATGGTCTGGTCATCATAGCTCTGGATCAAACTGTTCTTGCACAACTCGTCTCTTTTTGGTCCTCTGTGGGAGCAAATACAGAAACCTTTAGAAAAATGTATTAGGCTACATACATTTATGACACGTGTGTAGTTTCATTTTTTGTGTTTTTAGTCTGGGACTTTCAGTTGCAAGTATTTATAAAGGGAGACGTTTTATTGGTTTATTTTAATATGCTATCTGTCTGTTATGTTGGTCACTTGGTTTCACTTTATGCCACACGTGTTGTGTGTTTCAACTCACTGGTTAGCAGCGTTGATGAGTAACTAGTTACATGTAACAGAACTACGTAATTTAAATCACAAAATAAATGTAACTGTAACTGTAACTGTTAGTTACACTACTTCTTTCACTTTAATAGGGTAACTTGTAATCTGTAATCCTATTACACTTCCAAAGTAACCTTTCCAACAATGCTTTTTAGCACACAGTGTTACTCTTATGCTCAGTTCCTCATCAATAACATTATAAACTATAGTGGAGCTTCATTGCGTTCCACAGTGATTTAATGAAAATATAAGGGTACTAGCCTAATAGGAAAAAAATGTTTCTGGATAAATATGTTTAGATAAATATATGAACTATTTCGGACCATGTTTCATTGGTTTCCATTATCTACACACACATTTTTGGATCTTGCACCTATTACTTTTCTTTTTCAAAATTGTAAGTATTAGGGGTGTAACGGTACACAAAAATCACGGTTCGGTACGTACCTCAGTTTTAAAGTCACGGTTCGGTTCATTTTCGGAACAGTAAGGGAAAGAAATGCAAACATTAAACTGCAGGTTGTTTATTACTATAAACTTTTTTTAACAATTTGTTTACACTTTTTTTAAATACTTTTTAATAAAATATATATAAAATTGAAAAAGAATAAGAAATAAAATACTGCTGCAAAGTTCTCAACTAAATAAAATACTCTCAGTCTCAAACCAATATCATATAATAAAATAATGAAAAATATAAATAAATAACTATGATTACAGTGCAGCATTACCAATCCCAGCTTGTAGGCCTGCTCATATTTTAAAAAAATATATATATATAACTTTTCCAAAGTGTGAAGTGCAGCATCAACAGTTTCAGTTTTGAGACCTGCTCAGATTTCGTTATTGGGTTGGCCCGATCGGAATTAAGAGCAAAGGTCGTTTAAATGCCGACGGGAGCTGCGTTTAAATTACAATCGTTTTTTTCCTAGTTGTAGTGATGTTCACACTCGCGTGATGCTTTTTGAAAACATTAGGCCGGTGACACACTGGCATATTGCACCTGTCAAACGTAGTCTATTTTGCCGTCAATACTGTTGACGGTGTCCTTTATCAGTAGGCTTTATATTTATGCTCAACAAGTATAGATATTGTTGTAGTGAAGACAAGATCCTGGTCTGTCGGCGGTCTCCCTCTATGTCACCTACAGTAGCAGCAGCGCGCCAGCGTCGCGTCAGGCACGATTCTGGTGTGTAAAGACACAGAAAACGCGAGGCAGCCGTCACGCAACTGACACGCAGCAGAAACGCCACGCTCACGCCACAGCCAGTGTGTCGCCGGCCTTAGAATCAGCTGCAGGGCGGGATTTGCGCTGAACGCGGAGACTTCCGCCGCTTAATATGTTCGTTTGGAAACACGAAAATGTACTTATGTTCCGCACACACAATATTGCAGTCGATCATTCGGTTCACACGTTCACCGTACCGAAAGCCCTGTACCGAAACGGTCCGGTACGAATACAACACCGTTACACCCCTAGTAAGCATAAAACATAGCTTAAATCCTAGCTCTGCTCTGAATGATAGCCTCTAAAACACTTCAGTATGGTCAAAGAACTTTCACAATCTCCTCAGAAAGTGTATGAATTAAGTCATCAATTTGTGTTTAAATAGCTGAAGATATACAGGGACGCCCCTCATTAGCTATTTTCATCTGGCCTGCGTGTTTATTTGTGGCTGTAGGATATTAATGCTGTGTTAGTCAGCGGAGCGTGTGTAGATTGTGCCCTGCTCTTAGTCAAGCTCTGAACAGGCTAACCTTCCCATCACACTGTATGACTCATGGATGACTGCATGTGTGGCTGAGTAACACAGCTTAACCATGGCTTCTCCCAGGAATAAACCTGCATCTCTATTCCATTTGTTTAGTTGGCGAGAAAGAGAAGATTTCACCGATCTAGATTAGAGTCTGGACGCTTCTGTTGTCCACAGCCCACTGCTCTGCCTTTCTTTTTATACCCACTTATTTTTGCTCTCCTTTGGTGTAATTGTGCTCCTGTGGGGTAATTATAGTCTCTGTGACCAGGGGGAATCGTCATGTAACACTCTCGCTCTCTATAAGGGACAACAGCAGCTCACAAGCGTTAACACAGTTCAGCAAGCCAGCGCTGCAGTGTGTTCATGTGAGCCGTCCTGGGAAACGCAGACAAACATGTCACATTGGGTTAAATATATTTTTACTGTTGACTTTTTCTTCAATTTCGGCACAGTTCAGAATACTGGCTCCTTTTTGATTCACGAGGGTGAATTTGAGTTGAATTGGCTACAGGATGTTGAATAGGAATTCAAATTGCAATGACAGCACTGTCACCCAACAGAAAGATTTTATTAGTCCAACAGTTGTTGTTTTTTTTTATTATTAATTCAATTATGCATAATAATGTTCCCTCGTATGAATAATATGTTTTTTCTCAACTGATTAGATGTATTTCTCTAAACTGTCAAAACACTTTCTTTGCTTTGACAAACATTAGAGAATTCTGGGCAATGAAGTTCCTTCCACCATGAGCCATTTTGTCCTATATAACTATTAATAGCTTATTAATATAAATTATAGGTATAATAAATTGTATTACTTGACTTAAATATACAATGGGGTATATATAAAGTATGAAAACATTTTAATTCAAATTACATTATTTCCAAAACAATTTGAATGAAACATTAAACTGAAAAAAAAAAACATCCCATAGAATTAAATGTCTGTGATCACTGAAAAATTCTGCTAAAAAAGAAAATTTAAGAATTGAGGGATGAATTGAGACTAGGCAAAGTATTTACTGTTTACATTAAAAAAAAAAGGGTAAAATTATGCAGTAAAGTGGAATGGGAATGGAGACAAATGCACCTCTAAATGGGAAAAGTGTCATTTGAAAGCTATAAAAATATCCCATAGAAATAAACGTCTGTGAACAGTACAAAAATACAGTACAGTAAACAAAATGTCTTTGAAGCAAATATATAGTGTTTACTGATATTCTACATCATTTGGGAGTTACACAGTTTAATCCATAATGTTTTTGCAAGATTTTAAAATAGGGGTCGACTGGCTTGTTTTTCTGGGCCGATCCCGATTATTACAGATCAAGTAGACCGATAACCGATACTTTGAACTGATATTTATGTCTGGTGTAAAAATGTCAAAATTAATGAAAAATTTAAAAATGAAAATAAATGTCAAAATTCAATTATTTTAGTAGCAAATCGGTTCAGAAAATTACAGATACCGATAACAATAAAAATGCTTAATATCGGCGCAAATAATGTGCCAGATCGATAATGGAAAATGGAAAAAATACTGCCTGTAAAGGGTTAGCTCACCCAAATCTGCGAGATCTGTCATCTTTCTTTCTTCTATGAAACATAAAAGAAGATATTTTAAGAAATGTTTTGTCCATATAATGGGGACCAGCAACATACTTTAAAAAAATCTTCTTTTGTGATACACAGAATAAAGTATGTTATATAGGTTGGTGAGTAAATAATTTTTTTAAACCTTGTATCACCTAGAAAATAGGTAATAAAAAGTTATAAGGCTTGGCTTCACAAAGAGTCAGTATACTCGGCTAAAGGCCAGAATGCTGATGTGGATGTGATAACAGTTTCAAAAAGATGTATATATTTTTTTATTTTCTTTTTATAATAATATAATGTTAATGGAATAAAAGGTCACTTAAGTGTACTTAAAGAGAGTATACACTTATTCTGATGTGTTGGCTAACATACCAAAACACATTTAAAGTACTTGATTATAATTTATTATAATAAATACCAGTACTCTGGAAAGTGTCTTTGATCCCTGGCTCCTCTTCTTGTGGAATCGGTGCAGGGTCACATGGCAAATGCCATATGATTTGGCCACTTCCCTGACTGACTTTCCCTGTCTGATTTCATCGGAAGCCCTTTCCAGCACAGGAAATGGGACTCCCCTGTCTGTCTTCCTCTTTCTGATATTTGGCATGCTGTCTATCACACTGACTATCTTTATATAAAAAAAAGATAATTACCTTAAAATGTGATTTGATGACATTTTACATTTAATTTGCAATGCACATTGTACATTTTACTTTTAATTTGCACATTGAAGGGAAACTATGCAGTTTTTTTTAAGCTTGATTAGTTTTTAAAATATAAATGAAACTTGGTTGGTGATACTGGGACAGTTGTAACGGGGCGTTACAACCGTCCCAGTACCACCAAACATGTTTTCATCTCATGTGAGCTAGCTTGACAGCTAGTTTGAAACTTGTTAGCCATTTCTATTTTTAGCTTACAACAGTGATTCTAATAATACTTGTTTGAATTCATAGACATTTGATCCTATAACAGCATCCAAAAAAGTACATCAGAAAGAAAAGTAGTTTTTTTACATCAGAAACAATCTTTTGTAGATAACTCCGTCAGGAAGATTCAAATGTGGCTCCCTTTATGGCAAAAATGGAGGGAAACTAACTGAGCATATGCACAGTGAGTGCCATCACTCTAGGTTGTTTCTGATTGGAGGAATTCAAGGTGTTACAACCGTCCCCTTTTACAACTGTCCATGGTCTCCCCCTAAATTTAACTAGTTTAATGAGTTTATCTAAAATTAATTTATTTATTTATTGTATTTTGTTTCAGTTTTAGATTTCAGAATAATGATAGTCTGTTGTGCTTTAGCATGCTTGCTAACAGCCAAGCAGTAGCTATGTTACTCTCAGGTGAACTTTTAAAGCTAATATCCCAGGTTTATGCCAAGTTATTGATATTAACTTAGAGAACAGATGAAGATTTTTATAACTTAATATATAACTTATATAACAATATAACTTATATAAGTTATATAATAATATAACTTAATTCAGCTAAGTAAGAAAGCCAACCTTGAAGAATGTACTCAAGGCTGAACACCTCTTAATAAGCTCTATTAATCCTCATCATAGAAAATGAAACCAAGCAGCTTATGTCCTTTCTATCTGACATGTATTTGCAAACGATTAATTTTGAGCATATGGGTCAGTCTCAATCATGGTACAACATGGCACCTTCTGGAAGGCTCTGGTAGGCAGGCATCACTCTCCATGATGACAGCAGGCAGCTTCACGCCAGTCACCCGACCCTCTGTTTTTATTAAAATACAGCTGACAACACTCCTTCCGAAATGAGCTGTATATCTATTTACTGTGGTGCCGTTGTACAGCAGGTCATGCTAATGCAAGGGAGTGGACCTATATTTAGTCATATCTGAACATGCCGTTTTGTGTAAGCTACATGTAAAATGTAGTGAGTTAAGCTAACAGTTACTCTTCATTAAATTAAGCTTCACTACACTATACAGCCCTGGGAAATGTAGCAAGCTAAGCTAAAGCAACATGGCAAAAGTAGTTTACTACATTTAAGCTATTTTTTAAAAATTCATTTTTATATTGAACCAACATTATTCCAAGTCATTGTTCTCTCAGTGATCAATAAAAAAAGTCAGTCAACCATATAGAAAGGCATAATAATTCAGGTTAATTGTTTATTCAGCAACTGTTCCAAATCAGTTTGTCACAACAATCAGTATCAGCCGGATTTACCTCATATTGTGACATAATACATTTTTGGGTCATTCTACGGAAATGTCAATTTTTCTGCCCCTAGCCTTTACAGAAATATTACACTTGAAAAACACTTTAGGTTTACAATTTTTTTATATTTCAAAATGAAACAATATGTTATTTGAACAATTACACTTTCTAGAGCCATCAATGTGGCAATATTTGATTTTTATTAATTAATTAGAATTCCAAGCACCACAGAAGTGCTCGTCCCCACAGTCATGTACAGAGGGAAAATGCTTTATTTTGAGGTCAAAAACAGTGTTTTCTTCCATTTAAAATACAACCATGTGTCCATAACTATCAAATATATGATGTAAATTACATTAAAAAACAAAATGCTAAATAAATATTATAAAATATATAATGAAAGTAGTGGTCCCCTGGAGTTGTGTCACTGGTGCTACCGTTTAACAAAAAAGCTTTTATTTTGAAATAACAATCACACTGATGACATCACTCGACTTCCTTCTTCCAATTTCCTGGAGATCTATGAAGAGAAGCCCATGGTATGTCCACTGTCTCTTTTCAATTATCAGAAATCTTCTCATTTATCTCATGATTTCATATGAAGCTTTTAGTTGAAGTCACTGGTATGACCTCTTTTATTGTTTGGGCATTGTAAAAAACTAGAATACAAATGGATTAAACTACTTAATTTAGTGAGTATACCATGATTGACAACATGTGGTTTGATACCTTGCAGCAGCCATTTTGTAAAATAATGTGGTCTAAGTTTAAATGTTAGAAAAAGAAATCAATTTTAAGAGATCTTGCCATACCAAATGTGGACGTTTCTGTAGAATGACCCTTTTGCTATTGGTCAGAATCCTCCAATGGGTAATTGGTATTTTGGCTTCATTGTATACAGATACATTTATATAAAGGGTAACACTTAACAATAAGGTTCATTAGTTAACATTAGTTAACCAGTGAAGTTAACGAACTAAGAATGAACAATACTTCTGCAGCATTTATTAATCTTAATGTTAATTTCAACGTTTACTTATACATAGTGCTGGGCAGTTTGACCAAAAATTTATATCACAGTTTTTTTCTAAATTGTTATTTTTATATATATATGTTTTATATATTATATGTTATATATTATATGTATATTATTATATTATATATATATATATTTTTTTTTTTTCTTTTTTTTTTTTTTTTTGAATGCATAATCAGGTGTACAATGCATTTTCTGCTGGTTGATATTCCAAGACGTGCTAAGCATAAAATGGATGTTTGGTCGACGTCAGATTTTTGGAAAACAAAAAACCTCCAGAACAACAGACCCGGCTCCTCTTTTTGGCTGTAACGCCTGTTTCACACATACTCCGTCTGCATTGCATATGCAGTCCGCAGCACGGACTCATTGTGCTTTCACACAGGACGCGTTTGCAGTCCGCTACTGATCCGCGGCTGTTTAGTCCATAAACACAACATTTGTTCATTGTTTTGATTTCATATCATAGAAAAAAAAAATAATAATTATATATATATTTTTTTTTTTTCTCAGCATTGTGAGTCTTTTATCACAGAACAGTAACAATCTTTCATATTTATTAGTTTAAACTCAATAAATATAAACAACGCATTATTCATGCATTTTACTTCTAGGTTTGTTTAATAAGCTGCTCAAGCAAGCGGCAAAACATTTAAACACAATAATTACTCTACTTTTCTTGTTAAAATATTTAAAATTAAAACACCACAGACAGAAACAGTTTCGTGCATTTTGCATTTAAATCTTTATCACAAGCAATCCCACGGGTCTTAATGGACTTTGTTTTTCTGCTTCCATAAAAGTAAACATATATATATTGTTTTCCTTGTTTATCTAAAAGTGCTCTTTTTCAAAAAATGTGTATAATTAGTTAGATTAAATAAACACATCATTGTCATATGAATTACCATTCATTATTATTATTATATATTTTTTTTTATTAATCGGTCAATGTTTTATATAAATATCACCTAATATTATTGTACATGCTCAACCTTATTTTTATCCCTTGTTCTTATCTATCACTCTTCAGTAAGATTAACTAAACATTACTCAAACGTAATCTTTAGGAAATATCAATATCATTGTTTTTTTTTTCATTGATTTAGTCTAAAACATTTTCATTTCTGTAATTTATCGGCAAAAAACAAATTCAGGGTACTGTTTTGGCCACAATTATAATCGTAATCCATCCCTACCTTAATTATTATATTTTGGCCCTCCGGTCCTGAAGATGGGGTTACATTTTTCATTTCTTGAGATTCACCCAGTTCATTTGAATCCAAGTATATATTTTCACAGTTTAAATGAATGCAGACTTTGCACCTCACATGTCCTACTTATAAATCATGCATGTTTGGTCTCCTCCACCATTTCCATCTCAGTCTTGTTTTATTCATAATTGCACTAATGCATTGTTCTCCATGGTTCACTGCAGCAGAAGCTACAGAACAGCTTGTAGGTTCTTTGGCAAGCAGACTTGTATTTTTTGTTTTATATTATCAACCTGAAATCATTTACTATTATTTACCAATTACATGCTTTGTTCCATTCCAGTGGCCTAAGATGTTTGCGCAATAAACCTCCCATTCAGCTCAGTTTCACAGCCTTCGGTCAAAATGTGCCATTAAAATTTGGACTGCTGTTACACACTCCAGATGACACGCTGATCAATATATTGATCACAAGGTCGAAAGTAGGTGTCATTTTCTGTGTAGCGTCTCACATTTTTCTCCTGATAGACATCTCTTTTACAATGAGCACAGCAGGACACAGCTTCGCAGGGGTGAACAGCCTCCATTCCCACCAGCAGAGGTGACATTTAAGAAAATGGCATTGAACAGCTCTTGGACTCATTCATTGGCTTTGTAATTGTGCTTGGCCTGCTTCCATTAGGATCAAGAATTGAATTTTTAGTGGCTCGTAGCTCCTCTTGAAAATGGCTAAACAAGATCATCAGCTAAACAATTGTATGGAATGACATCATAAGGACGCCAAATATCACACAAAGCAAAGCAAAGAATAGCTCACCCAAAAAGGCACTACTCCATTTATTCAATATCAAGTTGTTGCGACCCCGTGTGACTTGGTTTCTTAAGTGCAGTGTTTCATATATTTCATTTCTGTGCACTTTGTTATTTCCACTTGAGTAACAGGTGCATTTCCTTTTTGGAGCTCGCTTTTATTCACTGCTATTCTTAGCAGGTATAAGAAGGTGCAATTGTGCACAGTGAGTTGGAAAGAGCGCCTCCGACCCAGTAAGCTCTGAGTCATCCTTCGACAGCTCCAACCCTGCTCTCCTGGCAAGCCCTACACTCCCAAAAACAGCTCCGGCACAGACTCAGTGGAGAGCACCTTTGGTCCTGCTATTATCTAAACTATCTTTGCACAAACAACAAAGACATGCTCTCAGAAAATGTACCGGCTCTGCAGCCACAGCAGGCTGGAGAACCACTGAACGGAGATATGAGGTTTTGTTTGAATTTGTATTCCATTTGATGAGATCTTCTTTCAGAAAAGGGGTCTTGTACTTCGTAGTCAGACCGAATGCACTCTAGCACAATCATATCTTTTTTTTTCAGGCTTGTAGCTGATACAACTAGTAATCAATATTTACTATTGTTTACACTTGGGTTTGGCTTGCTGGTATTGTTTTACAATAAGATTCAATTAACCTGATATTAATAATTGTTGTTAAAATGTATTTGTTGTTCATTTTAGTTCATGGCACCAAATGCATTAACAAATGGGGGGCATAAAAATTATAGTTCACCTGTAGTTCATTCTCGCCTTCATGTCATTCCCAACTAGGGATCGACTGATATGGATTTTTTTAGTGCCGATGCCAATACCGATTTTTTTTTTTCATCAGCCTTAGCCGAAGACCGATATGGCTGCCAATTTTCTTGAGCCGATGTTTGGAGCCGATACTGCTTTTGCTCACTCAATTTACATTATAAAAATTACACAATGATGATAACAAATGTTACAAGTCTCAATTTAAAAAAGGAACATTTATTGAACTTAAACTATATTTAACAAATAGTAAAAACAGGTGAGGTAGAACAAGTAGATAAACAGTATTTAACAAATATTAAAAACGTGAGGTAGAACAAGTAAAATAGTTCAGTGCTGAAAATACTGAAAATAAATATTTAAGCATAAATAAAATAATTACACTATTTGCACACAGTAGCAACAAACAAGCAGCATAATAAAGTGCACAATGTACTATACTTAATTTTAAAAGTAAGCAACTATTTACAACCTAGTCGATACTTAGGTCTGAAACCTGAAAGTAGCCATTGAAATAAAGTGCTTGATTTGTAATTTAAGACTGCCATAGTTTCAGTTTTTCTACATAAAATAAAATGAGCATGTCTAAGTAGGGTTGGGTATCGTTTCAATTTTAGCGATTTCGGTTCTTATCGATTCTTGTTTCCATATCCAATATTTTTTTTGGGGGTGGGGGCAAATACTTGAAGAATAAATATTTCTTCCTTTTACTCTTGCCAATTTTAAGCAATAACTAATAAAATGGCACTTACATTTTTTTTTTAATTTAACGTGTTTGGATTAATGATTCAAATGAGTATTTTTTTTTTTTTTAATAGACTGGAACATGTTATTCTGTTTAGTTGTTTGATATATGTAATCGTGATCTCCATTTTAAACAAAACAAAAATGATTTTAAATCAAATAGATTCTCAGCTTATTATGAATTAGGGGCCGTTCACATATCGCGCCTGAAAATGCGTGGAAAGCACAGCCGTGCTGCTTTCTCCTTTCCACAAGTGCTTGAGCTCCTGTGCTCTCCACAATGATGAGGAAGTATCAGCAAAGGATATTGATTTCTAGCCTTTTACTACTACATATATTTATGGAGATGAGAAATAAAAACCCGCACTGTCCAGCTATGATCAGCTGTTCGGCATTATTTAATCCAATGACCAGTGTTCGTAAACCGCTGCCGTATGCATACGGATAGCCTACAACTTAGCTATTTGCAGCTCCCTAAATGCAATGGCAAGAAGTTTTATTGACGAAGTACTCGGCATTTGCGTTTCCATTTGGACCTACAACTTTCTTAGCTATAGTTTCACGCACATATAGAGCAACGCGTTTCCACTTTCAAAGTGTATGTCAATATTTCAAACGGTTCAAACAGTTAAAAGATTCTTTGAAGGTTTAAAACTTACCAGAGCAGGCTTCCAGCACTCTGTTGTTGGGGGAGGGGCAGTGTGTACTGCAGCATCTCCAGCAACACAGAGCTGCCTGTGGACGCCTGTCTGTAAATAATCCCGGGAAAAAATTATCGGCAGCAGCCACGTATCGGCCGATGCTGATACACGTAAAACCCACAAAAATCACTATTCTATCAGATCACTATTCCCAACCATTTAGGACTTTTGGTACTCTTGTAAACACAAATGAAGATATTTTAAATAAAACCTGCTAGACTTCTTTCCCTCTGCTGAAAGTTATTTACACCAAACCTTTCAAGCTTCAAAAAGTTCATAAAGACAAAATAAAAGTAATCCATATGAACCAAGAGGTTTAATCCAAGAGACACAATCACTTTTTATGATGAATAAACAGAGCTCAGCTTTTGTGATAATGAAATGATAGGCTTATCTCTAGTAATGCATGCTGGAATTCTCCAATCAATTTGTCTGATTAATGCAAGCTTGCATTTAGATGATCAATAGTCAGCACTATTTTTTTTTTCATGCACAGGTGTATGTCACAATATGGAGGAAAATATCTGTTGCTACTTCTATCTTTTTAAAATGTTTCTTTCTTTACATTAAGGTCATGAATACTGACTGGGGTATATCATTTTAGGCCAACAGCGAATGTAACAAGCAAGTCTCAAACCATACATAGTTATCCTAAATAGAATGCTTACACTGATCAGTGTAATAAAGTTCAAGAAAAAAAAATCAATGTGTTAAACTGATTTCGCAGTTGCATCTGTAACAATGAATTTCAGTCATACAGATCATTGCTTATTGTTGTAGTGAGTCATTACTCTCTGCTCCCTATTCTGTTGACACAGGGCTCAATGCTATTGTTAGAAGTGTTTGTAGTCTAATGAGCTGAAATTCAGTCCTACGTGTGCAGTTCCCCATGAAAGTTGGTTAGCATTCAGTGACATATTCATAGACGTCATCTCGAAGACTTGTACTCTCCTTGTGAGGCCCTTCACTGTTTTCACTGGCGTCCCTTTCTGTCTGCAGTCTCAGAATCGCTGTGATGGTCTTGGAAGCTGTTCTGGAGCATTTATTCCTTTCTATCCTCTTTCAGCCCTCTTTTACGGTTCCCTTTATATGTTGACACCAGGCTTGACATGATAACACAGTTCCAGAAGTTGATAGCAATGGAATTTTTCATTAGTTTTGACACCTCAGCTAACTCTGCAAATAAACATACTTCATTTAAGGGGTCGCCGGATGCTACATGCACTTTTACAAGTTCTTTGAACTGAAATGTGTGTTGGCGGTGTGTGTACACAACCACCCTATAATGATAAAAATCCACCCAGTGTTTTTTTTAAATCCCATTAAATAATTTCCCCTTTCTCAAATCAAGCCAATCTCATCACACAGACAGGCCCCTCCCACGATGGTTTGATTGACAGTAGCATTTCAGCACAGACTGGACTGGTGTCTTACCTCAGACCCGTCCTGAGTGAGCTTTCATCAGTCCACCATTGTTTCACTGTTGGAGCAGATGTAAACAAGAATGACTCCTAAGCGATTGATGTATTTTGTTGTTTTATGTAACAATGAACATAAGTCATCATTTACTCTTGACATCTGAGCCGCTGAAGATGCATTGGGAATGCGCCCACAATCTACCTAAATGGGTCTATGTTTGCACAAATCATTCGTGATCCAGCCTCACCTCCAGAAGAATGGAGTATAAGGTTTTTTAATGAATCTTTGCAAATCACCTTTCCTAATAATGTTCTAATTAGCAAGTTTCACTATGAATGCGGCTAAAGTTTACCGTCTCTCAGAGAGCGGCTTGGAAGAGAGGGGCGGAGTCAGCAGTGCTAATTTGCATTTTAAGCCACATGCAATAAAACAGCTTGCTGTAGACAGAGCTGTTTTTACAGGGTAAAAACTGTGTTGTTTTCACTACCATTGAGAAATTGTAACCAAACTATGTTACGGACTTTTCCGATGACCCCTTTATTATCAACATATATTAACTTTGAAGCCTTGAAGTATTTCTCAAGCATTTTGTATGTGAGTGAAGGTAACAACCAGGGTCCAAGAAGAGCATTCGACTAGCATTTTGTTCTACCAATACTGTAGAAACTCTGATGTTGTGTTTTTTATTTTATTTATTTTAGTATTGACAAATACTGAAGTACTGGTACTTTTGAAATCTCTAGATAATACATTTATGAGTTCCCGATACACTTAATTTCTGTGTCCGGCTCTTGCTTTTTAATCTTCTCAAGGGTGATGTGGACTTTACTGCTCATGTTTTTGCTTCCTGTCGCTGCCTCTTTCACTCCCTCTCTCATCTATAATTTATTTCTCTTTCTTTTCTATCCCTTTGCTATGTACTTAGCCCTCCTTTTAGCACAGGTCTTTCTTTTTGTGCTCTCATGTTGTAAATGTTTCATCTCTCTTCTGACATTCTTTACTCCTCTTGCTTTGTTTTGCCGTCTATTCCTGGAAAGGCGCATTATGTGGGCGGCAAGGACTTCAGTGAGTAAATTAACCATAGGAAATGCATTTTGAGGTGTCACTGAAACTAATATTGACAAACAGTAAGGAGATGCATTACACATTAATGCTGAAAATACATACACTTTGATCTAAAAAAGCTTTTGTTCACAAACAGTACAAGTACTGGGAAATGCAGATACAACTCTACTGGGTGCTTCTTTGATGATACCTGGTCAGATTTCATTAGATATTACTAAATGATACAATATTTTCAAAGTGGTGTTGTGCAGTAGACAAAATTGAATTGAAAATGCCTTTTAAAATACAGTTTGAAGGTTGCAAACAGGATACATAACTGCACATCAAATTTGACATGTAAGGAATTAGAATTAACATCATGTGAAATTCAAAGAAATTCATATACAGTATCAATTGCAATTTTGAAGTAGAAAAATAATGTTTGTCAAGACAAACTTTAAATTTTGGGTAACAGTTTGTTTTAAGGACCAATTCTCACTATTATCTATATTATTATTATTATTAGCATTTTGGGTGTGTTTTAGTACTGATTAAGCATATTAATGCCTTATTCTGCATGAGCATATTTTCGATCCCTTAATCCAGGGATCAGCAACCTTTTCGGCATGACGTGCCATTTTTTATTTTTATGGTTAACCACTGTGCCAACACAGCCCCCCCCCCCCCCACACACACACACAAACCCCGATATAATTCTGTATTTAAACGGTACATACACAATTTTTTATTATAATTGTGTATTTTTTAACGTTTAATCAACGTTAATGCACTGCTTTAATTGATGAACGTGCACACACAGACACACACACACCACTCGCACACAGAGATCTGAGATCGTGCTGTGCAAAAAGTAGCATTCAGAGTGTTGTCACGCTACTTTTATTAATCGATACTGAATCGCTACATTATATTTCTCAACAACAAAGGGGCAAAATCGCTTCATTGTCTGCAGAGAGAGACAATTTACCCCCCCCCCCCTTTCTTTCTCTCAAAATGGCCATATTTCAGAAAATGTTTCATCACTGTATATAGCTTTAGGTCATTTAACATTTCTATGGTAAAACGTATTATTAAAAGTTGACTAATGTTAATTGATTTGCAGCTTCATCTTACCTCACTCTCTTTAACGTTAAACTGACGCTTCGCGCTCTGCTTCTGTGAACAGTAAACCCCGCCTACTTTGATCTGATTGGCCATCTCAGTCATTTTGACATTGACGAGTGCTGTTAGACCGAGGCTTTGATCTGAAGCACCTAGTATGTGCAGTGTTTGCACGTGCATCCATGCAAGTTAATTCTCACACTTTAATAGTATTTGTAGCTCCTAACAGGCTGTGTGACTATGAGAAGTTATTACATCAAACTGTACGTCATTATACAGTTTTCCTTATTGCTTGCGTGCCAGCGATTATCCCTCTGCGTGCCACTGTTGGCACACGTGCCGTAGGTTGCCAACCCCTGCCTTAATCCAACGCCATACCTAAACTTAACAACTACTTTCCTATTAATTAGCAGCAAATTAGGAATTTATTGTTAATAGTTATGTTAATGTTTAGTTAATAGTGGCTGAATGGTGGAAATGTTTCTAAAGCAGGAAATACTCATATTAGAATGATTTCTGAAGGATCATGTGACACTGAAGTAATGATGCTGAAAATTTGACATAACAGGAATAAACTATGTTTTAAAATATATCACAGTAGAAAACTTTGATTTAGATTTGTAATAATATTTCACAATATAACAGATTTTTCTGTATTTTTAATCAAATAAATGCACTCTTGTTGAGAAGAAGAGACTTCTTTCAAACATCATACAGACCCCAGGGTTTTGAACGGCAATGTAAATGTGGTCAGTTTTGATTTAATGTCAATCTCTAGTAAATGTTAGAATAATAAAAAAGATGATTGCAGGCTCAGGCTGTGAGTAGAGAATGTGGCTGGCTGAGTCTGCACTCTAACACAGAGCTGAGATCTGGGAATCGACTCAAGAACAATGCCACAACCGTACACAAAGCACTCGCAGGTGCTAAATATAGCGACGCAAGTGACAACGAGCAAGAGATCTGCCAAACAGAATGAATCACTGCAAAGCAGCAGTCTGTCTGGCGGCAGGAATGACTCCATACATGACACATTAGCAGACCTGCTTATGACAACTGAGGGCGCTGACTAACACGATAAGCATCTTTTCTCTCATTAATGATGGGAAATTGAAACTAGGGCTGGAAAACGGTGCAATGCTGAGAACCAGAAAAAAGCTATAAATATATATATTCGAAAGCTGAAAGCTGCCAGCAGCCTTGCCTGTCGACTGTGTATTGTATTTGCACTGGAGGTTTTGTTTTTGATCTTTTGACTCCCGCTTTTCTATTTTTCATGCTCTCTCCATGTGTTCAATATTAACAGTGCTACCTGTTTTGCTCGGTCATCTCAGAGCTACTGCAGTGAGGTGTTAAACTGGACTGACTGACCCTATGTGAGGCTAGAGGACTGTAATGGGGGGAAATAACAGGCTCTGCAATCATCTTTTGCTGCTGTTGTGGCTAAACTGCCCCTTTTCCTGCACTCCTACAAGAGTTGTAGGAAGCATGTAAACATGGTACAGTAGGTGCCTGTGTGAATGTTACTCAATCATATGAACGAATATCAATATTTCTTATACAGCATAAACTTGATCAGCTATCATTGGTCCAAAAGGAGATAATGGTTACATTGGTTGCATCTTGAAAGTATACAGAACAATAGCACAAAAATTCATAAAATATATTACGATGATAAATGACAAATGGACTCTTCTATAAGTCACACACAACATACAGGAATACTCTTCTCAACACCCAACAGTATTCCCTTTTAAAAAAAATAAAAGGGTGCTCAATTGTATTGATTGTGCACTTTAGATAATAAAAGTGTATTTTAAAAATCCTTTTCTAAGGAAAGTGGCATAAAGGCCACTTAACTGTACAGTTAATTTCATTCACTGTTTTTAACACACTTAAGAACACCTTTAAAAGGTTTTACTTTTAAGTACCGTATTTTTATGTGTTGACTAACACTGAATCACATTCTAAAATAGTAATGAGAAGATTAAAATTTCTAATGATTGAAAATGTATTTTTTTTTATTTGATATAAATATTTGTACATTTAATATTACTAAATTGCAACTTCATTACAAATGTGTAATTACTATATGAATACAAGACAACCGTTTCAATAGAAATGACATTAAAGTATTTTGTTGTTTATTGTAAATTCCTGTCAGTACATTCAGCAGTATGCTTTATCCATATTTCAAAGACAATACAAGTAATTATGTATAAGTAAGTGGGTTGAAAGCACTCTACTCTAAAGCTCTGCTAACTGCATTTAATATATTTTAAACTAGAATTTTTTTTTAAATTTAATTCTTACTGACTACCATGCAATTAGTGTCTGAAAGCATTACATTCGGTTCACACTTAAGTACATTCCTTATAAATAAGCACTCTTTTTAAAAGTGTACAGAAGTATATTTTTTTCAAAAATGTTTTTTATAGGGGGGTTTTATAGAGACTTTTATAGCTGAATTCCCATGCAACGTGTACATATTGTCGCTGTGGGAAACGAAGTATTTGAGTATGAAAACTTTTTTAGTGTCACTGACTAGAGCGTGACAGCAACACTAGATTAACCAGTGATGTCAGATTGTAGTTCAGTTTAGTAGCTGCATTTTCATTCCCTGCTCCCTGTTGTAAAGCCACGTTTTCAAGGTTCTTTTGAAATGGTTCTTGCATCAGTAATTCTTCTCCAAAAGGCTCTACAGCACTGAGTAAATGACTATACAGAAGTTGTTGAGGAAGTCTTTGATGGTTGGCTGACATTGAGTGATAGTGCACCTCAAAAGACTCACAGTTTTGGGTTTCTGCATGCACTGCACACCTAATTTTGGTCTAGGTAACTATAGCTTATATGTTCTCTTTTGGCACCAAGTTGGAACTAAATGTGATGTTTTCAGACACTTAGGGGCAGATTTACTTACAGCTTGTACCAGTCTTTTGGCGTTAAAATAGTACTGTCAGGATGTACTAAAGATTCACAGTGAAGAATTTGTGCTGAAAAGTTGTGGCCAGTTATTTTTGTATGGTGCCTTATTGAATATGCATTTGTAGGAGTTTACCTTTCAGACACAATTTATGGGAGGAGAGTATTAAAATGAATCACACATTGGGATTTACTAATGTTTTCGGTCGTCAAAATTACTGGTATTTACACTATTATTTAACGGCCCAAAAAAGCATGTCTTAAACTATTATTCTCCCACTAATCTGTCCTATTTTGTAAAACTGGCACTTAATTGCATGTCAGTTCTTACTTTTTAGTCATCTGACTGGGGCAGAAACATCCATAGAACTTGTGTTCAGCAGTCTTTAGTTCAAGCTCTGGGTGAAATAGTGTGAATTGTCAGATTTCCAAAAAAGACAAATCATGGAAGCCATTTAGCATGAATATCTGTATAATAGCCCAATTGTTGGTGTTTTAGGAACAGCAATCTTTACGATTATGACTGTGTACATAAAGCATGGCAGCAAAGAAGTGGGAAAAAAACCAAAATGAACAAATAGGGATTGTTGTGCACCAAGAAGTTTTGTCCAAATAACACAGAAATACTGCTGCAAAGTACAAGCAAACCTCAAATCCACCTTATAGACCCCGTTTTCACAAAAACAACCACAGAGAACTTCACAGACACCAGTGTAAAAATGGACAGTTTGTGCACCAAGATGAACCTCATCATCTGCCCTCCGGTTTTGGAGAGAAGAGTGGAAAGCAGATTCTTCCTTCAAGAAACTAGCAGATGGCTTTATAGACAGTATTCAACTGGAGAGATGTATCAATCTATTCTCAGAACGCTGGAATCTATATTTAAGGCAAATGGTGGTAAAACACCTTATAAAGAAACATTGCCTACTTACCAGGTGTTCACATTATTTTGTCCAACCCATGCATATGCTATATTTCAATCAGGACCACTTCCGTCAAGTATATTTATGACAATTATAATTGCATAGAGTTAGTGTTGGCGGTATGGTTATGTTCTGGGCAACACTCCACACGCCTGTCCATGCAACCGTGCTTGGACAGAGCCTGGAGAGCAGCAAGACAAACCCCCCTGGGGTACAGAACAGAACCATTATAAGCATATATAATTACAATTCACAATTACATGAGTTGTAAACAAAATGTGATAGAGACTGCTTCCAATGAAGACACTGTAAAGAAAGAACAAGTTAGATCGGATTACAGGTTCAGTTGGTGGAGTTGGGGTTGGGTTGAGGAGGGAGTTAATTGCAAGCAGCAATGTGATGGAAGAGACACCGAATAATGGGAATTTAAATAGACCGCAGGTGATAGGTGTCAAGACTGACTAACGTGGCCTGGCTGAACTAACGCGATGCTCGAAGAACAAACTGCAAGTTTTGGGCACTTCATATACAGCACCTGCTGCCGAAGTATTTAAGTCAGAAATAACAGTGGGAAATTTAAAATGCTTAAAGTAAAAACCGCTTGTATAAGTGATTTTAAAAGATCAAATTCAATGTACTCCTTATTGATGATGCATACTATATACAGGAAAGCAGATGAGGCCAGAATATGAATGCAGTGCATTCAATTGCATGTGTTGCAGTGTCTGTTATGACTCAAAACATCACAACAGCATGCAGATGTTGCTTTGCCAAAGTTCCTTAAAATGTTGATGGTCTCTGTGTTTCATTTCCAATATTTTTTTTTTGCTAAATCATTCTGTAATAACACCTTCATCCTCTTTTCTCTTTCCCCCTACAAGGTAATCGTGCAGAAAAACTGATGGATTGGATTTAGAAAATGAAGACAGTTTGTTGTGAATACACCTTCCTTGTTTATCATAAATTGAGGCGGATGCTTGTCAGCAGCTCATGTTTACAAGTTGGTCACGCCTTTGGGTAAAATGGCACTTTGTCCCGAATGAGAACATATCGCTGGCTCAAAATCTACATTACTCACCGATGTTAATGAATCATTTGGGGTAGGCATGTAATTGCTAACAAATATCAATTCAGTTTGTGTTTCACATCCTGGTCATTGATCCATGGTCATATACACGGATGCCACAGGAGTGAGTCAGCCAATTGCTCAGTTACACAAACTACAGTACATATATTGTGTATATATATATATAGTGATAAATAATTGAATAGAATTAACTTTAAAATTGATTTTAATGCTTGCCAATACACTCAGCAGTACACTTTGACCATATTTCAAAGATAGTAGAAGTAATTATAAAATTAAGAAACTTAACTCCTAATTTAATGGGTCATAAATATAAATGTATAAATGTATTTGCATTTAACATGCAATTACATTGCCCAAAACATTGCAATAATGTTATATTTAAGTATACTTTTTTAAAGTAATATAATTTCCATTAAAAGTACTCTTTTTAAAAGTACTCTAGTGTACTACTATTCCAACAAAAGGGTTTGTTTAAGGTCTGTTGATGTCTGGCAACAATTCTAATAGTTTAAATGATTATTATTATTATTATGAGTTATAACAGGCTATCGATTTCAGAGATATGAACAGGCACAGAGTTGGTCAAGATGTTATTTTTTATCTCACTGGCTGACAGTACATGTAAATACGCCTGGAACTGACTTTGACCTCATTTCAAAAATAACATCCTTTACTCAGTGCTTTTATACACAAGAGGCCGATGACTCAGACCATGCTGAATCATTTGTGACATTTTCTAAAAACACCATTTCTGTAACCACATTTGGAAAAATAGCCAGTAGAATAAGCTAGGATTACTGTCGTTGAGTTTCTGAAAATTATTTCTAGTATATCAGAAGAATATACAGATATTTGTTTAGGACTTTCATGCTGGTTATTTTAGAAGTCACTTTTGATTCTGAGGAAGTACAAAATGTCACCTTAATAAATGAACAAATGAGTTTGAATGATTATGGCTAAAGCTGCATAGCTTCATTTGTAACCGCTCTATCCAGTGCTAATCGCTGATGCAGCGCTATGATGCTTTGCAGAAGTTATGAGTTATAGTACTGTGTGGGGTAGTGAGGAATAATATAAAGGTAAATATTATATCCACGATATATATCGACCGGCTGAAATGTTTTGAAATCACTTGTACCCTACCTGTTCAAACTGCCTGTGTCAGTTTGAGTCTTGGTAAGGTTTTAAATCCTTGCCGCCAAGATGCTCCTCTGTCGGTTACAGATTATAGAAAGTGAAACATAAATCTATAGTGGTGGTTGGATTTATTCACGCACTTTAAAATATTTATTTGAAGCTTCTTTCTTTTCAGATTCTTATTCACGGCTTTATCATAATAGCCTGCATATTAACTTATTGGGAGAAAGCTGCAAGTTCTATGTGAAATCAGACTTTTGAGCACTTACATATAGTCAGAATGGCATAATCATAACGGCCCGCGAATATTTGACTGTTAGATTGGTAGTCGAATCAGGCTCCTCGAATTGAAGCATCGAATCGTCGACTATTTGGGGTCACCCCTAAAAATCACGGTTAGGTTTTTTGAGTCACAGATCAAATAATAAAAAAAAAATGGGTGAGGAGGAACAAATTCTACTTTGCTGTCGATTTACTAACTAAAGAAAACTTAAAGTAATTAAAGTAATAAGTTATCTTACTCCTAGTTAAATTTATCATCCAGTAATGTGAATGTGGCAATATAGTTATCGTTATAGATATTGTATGTTGGTGTAGATGCTAATATAGAAATTGATATAGTTATCGTCATTTGGTGTTACCATTTCATTTCATCAGTCATGCTTAAAGATGATCATTGTAATGAACTAAACCTTAATATTCATCCGGAAGAAGGAGGCGGGAACCGGCGGACAATCAAAATGAAACTTTAATTACAAAATAAACACAAAACAGCGCACCAGCCCCCCACGGACGAATAAAAACCAAAACACAACTAAAAGCCCAGGCCTGGTCCTCTCTCGTCCTTCACTGTCGTCGCTCCAGTTTTATATCCTTCCATCTCCTCCGTGGGCCTCGAGACCGGCGGGTCGAACAGGTGTAGCTCATCTCCAATCACTCCACCGGCCTCGCTCCCACGTCACTCGGCCCCGCCCCACTCGTCACATACCCCCATGGCCCCTCGCAGGCCGGGGGGTACTCCTGAGACTGCGCTCTACACAAGGGGTGGTGTTAGCGCAGTGGATAAGACGCATGCCTGTGGTGTGGGAGACCCGGGTTCGAATCCACTGTGAACCGCCAGTGTGTCCCTGAGCAAGACACTTAACCCCTAGTTGCTCCAGAGGCGTGCGACCTCTGACAGATATAGCAATTGTAAGTCGCTTTGGATAAAAGCGTCAGCTAAATGAATAAATGTAAATGTAAAATGTTCTATTTTAGAACACTTGATGATTATCTAATAAAATAAAAAAAAGAAGCCCAGCGCTGAATCTAAGAGAACTCACACATATCACACACAATGGACGCGTTGCGTTAAATTCAAGCTGCGGTCTAAAACAGTTGATTTAATCATCAAACAGGCAAAAGTTTACTTAAAGAATGAACAAAGTGGCATAGATGAGTTTGAAGTTGAGCATTTAAAAAGCGAAGCAAACAGAAAAAGAATGTGCAATCCATATTATAGCTGTCTAAATGAAGCAGAAAGACAAATGTTTAGCTGAAAAATGCACAATACATTATTTTTCATCATTATACACAAATAACTATTTGGGACAAACATAATGCAATTTAATGCAAAACTGTGTGAATGGCGCTCTGTGGCATGGCAGGAGTTTCTGATCGCTGCGTTAAATCCACGTCTGAAGTTTCCCGCGCTGTGCAGCATGCATCCTCATGTGTCAAAACAAACAACACGCGGTATCAGTGCTTTCCTCCTCTAGAGGCCGCTCTCGCACTTTATAATGACAGCAGATTCTTCTCAGCCGCTCCAGCAATAGACACAACCCGGAAAAACTATCGGCATGGATGTTTGCGATTGCCGATAGTACCAGCAATCACTTATCGGTGCTGATTTATCGGCAAAACCGATCAATCTGACGACCTCTACTAAATTTCGTACAATTCCCAACTCTAGTGCTGTGAGCTCTGATGAGAGCAGCACTCTGAGGGGTGTGCGGTGCGAGGGGACGAGGACTAACAAGGGTCTGGCACATGACCACACTCTTCTCACTGCAGAGGTGCAATATGTACGTACACTCGCTAAAATGCTTCCTCCTCCTGGAACATGCTCAAAAACAATGGGAACAGCAGCTCACTCCCATACACACTCAAATACACACTCACGTGCTAAATCCTGGCAAATGTGTCCATGACCAGTTGACATATGTGCAGAGAGACACTGCTTCCAAAAAGATCCATTTCACTTCATACCCTCTCTTTCTAATTCCCTAGTAAATCTCATCTGATTACGGCTCATTTCCTGTAACTCTACACCTTTTTTCGTACATTGAGTGTATCGTGTTCAATATGAGGAAAATTTGTGTGCTGAATTACTGGTTTCTACAGCAAACATCAATGTCATTAGACGTGTTGGCAGGCACTGTTGCCTGAGCGTATGTCAAGATGGTGTAGCCCAGAAACATGAAGGACTGTTCAACCGCCCCCAGCAGTAATGACTATGGATGGATTATTCGCCCTCCCCCTTCTTTAATTAACCCTGGAGTAATTATCCGCTATTTCTCAGTCGTATCTTGTGAAGTCCCTATCGCCACCCTTTCCCGCCCACAACCTGCACTCCTTCACACACGCCCGAAAGGTTACCCAAACACTGGCTGACATTTAGTTACTGACCACTGCACTGCAAAAGGTTGCTCAATGATACGGTTTATATCATTGCGACAACAAGATTTGCACTGTCCAAATGCCAGATCAGCTGTTGCTCTTAATGGCGACCATGCTTGTTGATTGAACACTATTTAAATTATATAACAAAGATGTCTAATTTTGAGATAATGTTCCCTCTAATGGTACACTTTCAGAAAAACAGGTACAAAGCTGTCACTCCAGTGGAATCTTTTCAAAGGTACATTTTTGTACCTAAAGGGTCCATATTGTTCCCTTGAAGGTACATATTTGTGCCTAAAGTTTATATATTAGTACCTTAATGTTATTAGTACTTTGTGAGAGGGTACCGCCACACTAACACATTGTTATGGAGGTGTACATGGTGGTTGATAATACTGTGGCTTGGTGTGTGGATGTCCAGCATTTGTACAGTTTTGCTGCTGTGGCACATAGTCATTTTAACGTGAATGTTCATATTGACCCATGTATTGGTGGATTACTTTTACTGATCCATGTAGGGAAATTTATTTGCATTTAACCCACCCCAATCTAGTCTACTGTTGAAAATGTTGATCAGCTGCCATTGTTGTTGAGAGCCTGTATGCGGCATATTATGCAAATGATATGCCTATGGCTGCATTAGGTGTTACAGGGATGTGTAAGATAGATGTGTAAGGGTGTTTAGTTTACAGTTGCTTACTGAAGGCCCTGAATAAAACCCCACGGTACGCTACTGCAACTCTGTATACATTGGATTGATGTAACTTATTTAATTGTATTTATTTCAGGTTTATTTGACATGGACAATGCACATCAAGAATACATAAATGTACAGTCGTGGCCAAAAGTTTTGAGAATTACATAAATATTGGAAATTGGAAAAGTTGCTGCTTAAATTTTTATAATAGCAATTTGCATATACTCCAGAATGTTATGAAGAGTGATCAGATGAATTGCATAGTCCTTCTTTGCCATGAAAATTAACTTAATCCCAAAAAAACCTTTCCACTGCATTTCACTACTGTCATTAAAGGACCTGCTGAGATCATTTCAGTAATCGTCTTGTTAACTCAGGTGAGAATGTTGACGAGCACAAGGCTGGAGATCATTATGTCAGGCTGATTGGGTTAGAACGGCAGACTTGACATGTTAAAAGGAGGGTGATGCTTGATATCATTGTTCTTCCATTGTTAACCATGGTGACCTGCAAAGAAACGCGTGCAGCCATCATTGCGTTGCATAAAAATGGCTTCACAGGCAAGGATATTGTGGCTACTAAGATTGCACCTAAATCAACAATTTATAGGATCATCAAGAACTTCAAGGAAAGAGGTTCAATTCTTGTAAAGAAGGCTTCAGGGCGTCCAAGAAAGTCCAGCAAGCGCCAGGATCGTCTCCTAAAGAGGATTCAGCTGCAGGATCGGAGTGCCACCAGTGCAGAGCTTGCTCAGGAATGGCAGCAGGCAGGTGTGAGCGCATCTGCACGCAGAGTGAGGCGAAGACTTTTGGAAGATGGCCTGGTGTCAAGAAGGGCAGCAAAGAAGCCACTTCTCTCCAAAACTAATATTTATGTAATTCTCAACTTTTGGCCACGACTGTACAATGTGCCATAATTAGCCAAAAGGCTATTATGTATCTGCAGTACCTGGACGGATGGCAAAATTGTTGCCTTAAAAATATAATAGAATTAAACGATACATAATATATTAGGGGTGCGCCGATCACGATTGGCCGATCGTTAATGCGCATCTCGTCAGTAAAGCCGGTTCTCTAATCAGCGGTAAATTCCCTCAGGTGCGTGATTTCACATAGAGCAGCTGTTACTACACAGAGCCATTGTTAACTGAGAAGCTGCGCAAATCCACGTTCATAATCAGAGTTTATTTGCGCATCTTCTCAGTTAACAATGGCTACCGCTGATTAGAGAACCGGCTTTACTGACGAGATGCACATAACGATCGGCCGATCGTGATCGGCGCACCCCTATAATATATACTCTATATATATACTATATATATATATATATACTATATATGCTCCAAAATACATATACAATTTACACTATTCCAAAAAATTTACATCTGCTTAAAAATTGTTATACATAGAACCAACAGATCAATACCCACTCACTCATACACACACAATCCAACTGTGAGACAAAATGACAATGTTTCAAATTCAATAATATCATAATATCAATATACAGGCAAAGATAATGTAAACATACAGACAGTAACAGTGGCCTTAATCATTCAATCAGTACTACACTAACAACCTCATGTACAAAGCATAAAAATAAGTAGTAGAGAAAATAAGGAAACTAGAAATCAGTGATTAAATTGTATTTACAACACTGTTCCAGAACAGTTCAACCCAAATACGTAGTGTACAGCACATTATATGGAGGACTGTTTCCTGATACTGGGAGAGAAGACTACTCGGTGCTTCTGACTCACAGACTGTAAGTTCATTTACATATGTAAAGGATTTTCCACTGATGATTCAAACGCAGGTTTTGAGCAGTGTAGAGCAGTGGTTCTCTATTCCAGTCCTCGAGCCACCTGCTATGCACATTTGGTATTTTTTACTTATCTCTTCAGACATTTGTTTTATTCAAACTTAAATGCCCTGCGAAGTGGACATCACAGGATATTCCGCCATGATCCAAGCGAACGTATATGTTCCATTCAAAGTGCATTGAAGTGAGTGAGACGTGAATTTAAATTGTATTTATTTACAGAGGTATATGATGTCACATTTTCCATGTGTGAAGACATTGCGCAGCACAAATCCATGAATGAATGTTTCGATGTGAAGTAAACTTCAACAGATTTCCCCTGCTCAGGGAGTAGGGAGCAATGAACACTGTGTAGGGACCATGTCAATGGGAAAACAGTTCATGCACGGAGCTGACTTCTAACGAATTGATTATCTGATTCAGGTGTTTTAACAAAATTAAAGACATGCATAATATGCAGAACTGGGGGGGCGTGAGGACTGGAATTGATGCTGCGTTCCAGGCAGGTTTTTGAGCCCGTAAGTCACGACTTCAAACCACGACTCACTTCTTTGTAGTGTTCCAGGCAAGTCACGCCAAACTTCCTGAGCACAAGGAATTGTAGCTAGATAATTAATTTTATAAACATATAAACACACAAATACAGTACGTACAAACACACACACTCACAACGTGACAGCTGCATCCCGCTCAGACCAACCGCCTCTAATTAATGGTCTCTTAGAAACGACAGATGTTTTTATCACTCCACCGTTCCTTGAATTTAGTCTGGGTGAGTGTGGTAAAGAGATCTCCATCAACAACTTCATGGTTACTGTTGCTGTGCAGAGTGCAATGTTGCTGTTGCAGCTACAGCCAATAAGAGAGTCAGAGAGACACTGGGCTCTAAAAACAGGAATCTATATCAAGGCTATGGAGAAAAGCTTTGGCAAATGTCAAGCTTGCCCAATTTAATGATATTGCTAACTTGTGCTCACTCGTCATTATATATGCTGCATGTCTGTAACTATATAGCTACATCTGTGCTTTAAATTACAACATTTTGTATTTGAAACCTCTGTTGTAAACAATGAACAGCAAACAGTGGGAATGTCTACAGTGAGCAGCATAACCAGACATCATGCTATGAATGATTTTATTTGATCTGGTACTATAAATCATGGTAGTATAATGGTATATTATGTAAATAAAGTATATATTTATATAAATATGCTAGAGTTTTTATATTTATATAATACTATAATAATGTTTTGAATTAGCTTTTTTTCATTTTAATTTTAGTTTAAGTTTTATTAATTTGGTTGAGTCCTTGCCATTCTTGCTAGTTTTTATATATATATATATATATATATATATATATATATGTAATTCTGTTTAGCTTTCATTTCTTAATTCCATTTTAGTTTTATACATTTTTATAGAAGCCCGTAATTGCATCTTTTTATCTCACAATTCCAACTTTTTCTCTCAATAAACCTGCAATTATGAGTGAACTTGTCACAGTTCTGACTCTATTTCTTAGAATTGCAAGTTTATAAAACTCCCATAATTCATAACAAAAGCCTAAACTGCACAAGCCACATTAACAAGCTGATCACACTTTATTTTAAGGTCCAATTATTGTCATTAACAAACCTTTAAATACGACTTTAGCTCAATAAACTCCTCATTTGCTGTTTATAAATAGTTAGTATGGTAGTTGTTAAGTTTATGTATTGGGTAGGATTAGGGATGTAGAATATGGTCATCATGCAGAATATGTGCTTTTCAAATACTAATAAACAGCCAATATGTTAATACTAGGCATGATAATAAGCAGCTAGTTAATAGTGAGAATCGGCCCCTAAACTAAATTGTTACCAAAAAGCCTATACGCACCTGTGCTGATCAGTTGTGACTTTGCTCAGCAATCATAATCTTTGTATTACACTTCACTGTAACAAATTTAGCAAAATAACATGTTGTTTCCTGTTCATTTAAGGTCACGCTCTAAAAGCGCACACTTGATTTCAGCGCATTCATCTGTATTTCCAGCTCATTCATTCGTTCTCAGAATCTGTTTGGATTCTGTCCCTGTCTTCCCTTTTCAGATTCTTTATTTTAAGTGGAAAGAATCAGATCTCCTATGTCTTGCGTAACCAGCCAACAGCGCAGATGCCTGAAATAACTCCAGCACACCATGACGTATAGATCTCTCAGAGGCATGTGCATGTGCAGCACCACGAAATGAACACAAATATAATCATACTTTAACACACAACCACATTTTCTTAATTACATCACATATATGCTCACATGTGAACATCCATTGATTGAAATGGTTTTGTCAGTATTTCCGCATTTATTGCAAATTTACTGTATGAGTAGGAAATACAGGATTTGACTGGTGATATAAGTTTATATCTCCCACAGGTTTGTGATTCAGTGCTGCTAGAGTCAGCATTGAGTCAACGGCTTGAATATACACACTCCCTGTATCTTATTGCCCAGCCTCTCGGCTGTCCTCCAGGGCTTTTATTACTCGTTGGCGCATCAGGGATAGATTGCTTTAATTAACACTCTCTAAATGTCACTGAAAAGAAAGCCGTATCTCATACAGCATGGTATGGCACCTCTCTCCGATCCTGATTATATAATACTGATGTTTTACCCACACAACTGCATGATTGTAATAACATTGAGTCAGTACCCCGCTGTGTGGATGCTTCGATGGAGAGGGTGTCAATTGAGTGGTGTAGATGATGTAGTGAAATACCACACTCATCAGTCAAAGGCAGCGTTTACAGGTCTTACCGTACTGATTATTTGATTATTTTATATTTATTTAATGCACTTTAACATAGGTTAATCCTACTTTAAAGAAACTATTGTTTATTTATAAATAATTTTTGTTCATAATTCATTGGTCTTCATAGGAAAGGCAGTTGCATTGTGAAAAGCTCAGAAAAAGGTTAATCCAAGATTTCTACTCAAAGTATTGGGAAACCTTGTATTAGGGAACACTATTAACTATTAGCTAGTTGCATTAGCATGCATGTTACTGACATGTTACTTATAAAGCACAAATAAGTGCATGACATGTTCTAGATCTCTGTATTTAAACATAACAACAACTATCTTACTATCAATAAGCAGTAATTAGAAATGCATTATGGGTTCACAATTCAACAGCACCCACTCCACAAAAGCGGCAAAATCCCCTCAGTGACTGTTCGCTGGCAGGCGTGCCTTACATCGCTCGCTCAGTTTGATATAATAAAAAATACAGAGCCAACGCTGGGAAAGTGGGTAAGGCATGCCAGATCTTAAAAGGCCTTGGTATGGTCCTCCAGTGAATGGTCCTGTTGCTCCAGGTACAGGAGTTGAACAGCTGGTAAATCCATACCAGAAGAGGGGAGGAAGAAACACTTGATTCCTTTTCTTTCAAAAAGAAAGAAAAACGCCACTAATCTTACTAAAAATTAGTGTCTGCTTTTCTGTCATGGAGTTGCTATAGAAGTAAGTGCTTGACGAAAGAGTACAGTACAAAGTAACATTTAATGATAATCCACAGTAATAGACAAGATAATAATACAACAGATAATAAACAAATGACCACATAAGCACAAATAATAGCAGGACACAGAACACAGGACTTAAATACTAGAAAAGTAATCGGGGAGAAACAGGTGTAGAGTAATAAAAAAAGATGCATGGAAACTAATGAGGAACTGATTCAGGAGACAGAAACACATGGAAAACTTTTTTCCCCTCGTCTCAAAAAATATCTGAGTCCACACAAAACCATGAAACCGACACAAAACGTAGTATACATGCCTGACCAGAATGTGGCACTGTAATTCTGCCACAGAGATACACTAAAAATGGAGAATGTTTATCCTTAAATCACAAAAGAATTCCATCGAAATGCCATCATTGTCTATCTTGAAAAAAGAAGTGACAAGAAATTGTTTTAGTAAAGGTTTAATTTCCTCATTATATAATATGCTGGTGCAGGATCAAAGGACTATTCAAACTATAAATTGGAAGCTTGGAGATCGAATCTTAAAGGGTTAGTTCACCCAAAAATGAAATTGAGGCTGCATTTTACTCACCCCCGAGGCATCCTAGGTGTATATGACTTTCTTCTTTCAGACAAATAAGTTATATTAAAAATTGTCTTTGATCTTTAAAGCTCCATCATTGCATGTTAATGTTGCAGTGCTTCAGTCAAAAAAAAGAAGTGAAATAAAAAGCGCCCTTCCATAAAAAAAAGTATCTCACACGGCTCTGGGGGGTGAACAAAGGCCTCCTGTAGTGATGCATTTTGGTAAGAAAAATATCCATATTCAAAATGTAATAATCACTTTAATCTAGTTTGCACTAACAGTACACAGTAGTTTCGGGTGGAGGATGTATGAGGTCAGCGTTTCGCATGCGCTGCTCAGAAGTGATGCACGCGGAAAGGCAGGAGAGAGATCATCACAAAATATACGGATTGGCTGTACACATGAAAACGCAAGGCTGTTGTTTTCAGATTTACCCACTCCGGAAGCCGGTTAAAAAAAAATAGCGGTTCCATGCTCCCAAAACGCCAGATCTGTTTGGACGAAACGCCGATACGATACAAAATATTAACGGATACAGCTAAACTTATCTCCGTGTGGACAGGGCCTAGGACAGTAAACAAAGAAACAGATCCCTTTGAGAAAAGTTTGAGTGTTTCAAAATTACAGTTTGAAAAATTACCCTGACACAAAAGTTGACAAATTAGATAGATAGATAGATAGATAGATAGATAGATAGATAGATAGATAGATCTTACTAGAAGCCGCAAGACAAGTTTAGCTAGAGAATAAAGATTGTTATTGGTTGAGAGTTGAAGAAATGGAAGCAAACAAGCCGAACGAGAGGCCAACACAATGGGATCTTGGTGCATTGCAGACATCATTACCATGGAAACGGGGTGGGGGAGAGAGAGAGAGAAAGAGTGTGTGTGTGTGTGTGTGTGTGTGTGTGTGTGAGAGAGAGGATGAGAGCATCAGAGGCTAGAGGATTAGAAGAGAAGGGAAGGGGTCACTGCAGCTCCCCGGCTTCCTATGTACTCAGTTGTGTGTGTGTGTGTGTGTGTGTGTGGAATGAAGGTGTTGTCTTGAAGAGGGAGACAGTGTGTGAAGCTAATACATACTGGACCACTGGGGGTTAATAAGATCAAGCTGGAGACGGGAAGAGCTTCCTGGTGGAGATTTGTGTGGATGCACCTTCACACCAGTGAGAAAATAGAGCTGCTAAACATGATTCTGTTTAACCGACCTGCAAAAAGCAGAAAAACCTTTTAAACCAGCCTAAACTGCTCTTTTCTGATCTCCTGACTGGGACAGACTGGCTTTGGCTCTTCTAACCAGCTACATAATGACACGAGTTAGACCATTTTAAGCCTGCTAAGACCAGCTAACCTTCTTAGGTTGGTTTAAGCTGGTCTTTTCAGCAGGGACAGACTAAACAGTCTTGAGTGGGCAGTTAAAAATCAGCTCTAATGTACACTGCTGAAAGTATGTGTGTTGCATCCAGTGAAGGTAATTGGCTAGTACTCTCTGTCCTTTGTGTATACACTGTTTGTGTTGGAAGACAAACAGAGCAAGTAAGAGTGTAAATCAATGAGTAAACTGGCGCCTGTGTGTATATATTAACAGTGTGTCCTGGTGAAAGATGACTGTTTTCTCCTACAAATCAATGGCATTTTGCTTTTTACTTGTTAAGACTAACAGGAACAGCTTTCTTGAAGTAATAGTTCACCCAAAAGAAATTACCTACCCTGAGGACATATAAGATGTAGATGAGTTTGTTTGTTCTTGGGAACAGATTTGGAAAAATTTAGTGTTACATCATTTGCCCACCAATGTATCCTCTGCAGTGAATGGGTGCAGTCAGAATGAGAGACCAAACAGCTGATAAAAACATCACAATAATACACAAGTAATCCAGATAACTTTAGTCCATCAGTTAATGACTTGTGAAGGGAAAATATGCTTGTTTGTAAGGAACAAACCATTGCTTCTGACCAAAATATGAGGCTTTAATCAATAATAACCCTTCTTTCAATGATAAAGTCCATCCACTGTTGTCCCCTCACATCAAAATCCACCCACATATTTATTTTGAAGTGTTTTGGACAGTTTTCACTTGTAAATGGTACTTGATCAGTGTCTATTTCTCTCTTGATTTAAACTTGCATTTTAGCCGGAAACAATAGTTTGAAGTTAAAACGTGTTAATGATTTATTTGATTCAGACAAACATGCAGCTTCTTGCTTCACAAGACAAAACTAATGGACTGGAGTGGTGTGGATTACTTGTGGATTATTGTGATGTTTTTATCAGCTGTTTGGACTCTCATTCTGATGGCACCCATTCACTGCAGAGCATCCATCAGTGAGCAAATGATGAAACAAATTCATCTAAATTTTGTATGGTCTGAGGGTGAGTAAATTTTCAACTAATTTTCATAAACTATTGATAAACTATTCTTTAATATGACAGTGTGTGTGAACACAAGCACTCAACACACACACGAGAAAGCTTCATCCTTTGTCCAGTGTCTGCACATTGTCTGAGCTTGTTGTCTGCTGCTTCACAGTTCCCCTTCCCTCGGCAAAGATATTCCTGACTACAGACTTAAAATAGAAACCCCATCCTAACACTCATCCCCTGTACTCCATCTCTCTTTCTCTCTGTTTACTCTCTGGTTCCCCGTCCCTCGCTCTCATCCACTTCAATATCAATCACTGTCTCTCATCAGCGATGCTCATCATCATGGAGATGTGAGGAACAGTATATAATGTGTTACGGGTGTCTCCTGCTAAGATGAGAGGTCTAATGAGTCTCTCAGGCAGGTGTCAAGAAAGCCGACAAGGCATAAAGCCAGTTGAGAAGCATATGCATTCGGTCCCTGATGGAAAATGCAACATATCCTGCTATAGTGTCATTAAATGGACAAATGACCATAGCTATGCCCAGAATAGAATACTAGTGAAATGCTTACTGCATACTGCATTACTGTTTTATAGTATGCAAGACTTAGTATGCTACATTGTCTAATCAGAAATAATCAAATTATTTGTATAATTTTGTGTAAATTTCTTAACTTTTAACAGACTTCTCTAGATAATATATGTTTGGAGTGGAATACTGCATGCGGTGTTCTGTAAATAACATGCAAAATATTATGTCTTAGGTAAAGATAAATGTTTCAAGTATGCTACAAATTGAAACTCTGCAATTTGTTGGTATTCTATCCAAAACATTGTTTTTAGTATAGAATACCAATAAATTGCACACTGCACCATATACTGTATACATTCTACTAGTATTACTTCATAAAACAGTATACATTAAAGTTTTCAAACAATAGTAGTTACTACATTGAGAGAATTCCAACATTTTATTCAACTTTTATTCAAGTGTAAACATATTTATACTTCATGTATTTAGTGCTGCAACGACGCGTCGACGTCATCGATTACATCGACGTGCGTGAAATGCGTCTACGCGTCACACTGTTTACATCTCGCGTAATGGCATACTGGGAATGGAGAAAGTTGCATTCTATCACAAAAACAGAGACCACTTTTATCAAAAGTATGGGAATACTTTAAACAGAGGCCAAATAAAATGGCCCTTTGTTCCCTTTGCAAAACCGATATGGTGTACCACGGCAGCACAAATGCGATGCACAAGCACCTCAGAGGAAAACATCCTGGCGCTCTCCGGTGTTTCGGTTTAACTGGTTACCGTGTGATCTGGTGACCAACTTCCTGGTTCAGGTCTCTGCTGCAGATGTGATGATATTAAGTGTCTAATAAACTTGCTCATTGTATGATTCTGATATTCTTGTAAAGATTACAAGTTATTGGTATGATCACCTGTAGCGGCTGAAGTAAGGATAAAATAACAAATAAAGTAAGTCTGTGTTGGCGCGGGTTTCGAACACATGTTAGGGGCGTTCACATATCGCGCCTAAAAACGCGTGGAAAATGCTAGTCGCGCCGCTTTCTCCTTCTTTCCAAAGCGCTCGGGCAGAAGTGGCTCTCTCCATGAAGATGCGGAAATTTCAGCAAAGGATAAATGGATTTGCAGCACTAAAAATCGCTTGCAGAAGCTCTGCTACTAAATTTATTTCAAAATGGCATTCCATATACAGCTATGATCAGCAGTTCCTTCATCTTAGCTGAGCTTTCAACGTTGTTACGGGAAAGGATGAAGCTGATTGGGTAGTTCTTGTCACATGACCCGCGGTGCGCTTCAGCATTCTGAAAAGTTGAGATGTTTTTAACTCGATGCGGTGGACGCACCTGTTTCCGCGTGCGCGTCGCGACCGCAGCGCTTCCATTATGGAATAATGCAATACCATACTGCATACCGCGCGCCTACATTGGAAATAACGAACTTGTGAATATGTGAAAGGCCCCTTAAAAGACAGCGCGCCGCGAGACAACAGTCACAGACCACCGAGCTACCCTGAATCAGCTCCAGATCTCTGGAAACCATGCTAAACCATAGTAGAACCCTGACTACTTTTTATGGTATGTTTCATGACGTCTCAGACAACTGTAAATTTGTGGCTACTGTGGTTTAATTATAAACGCTATCGTAAACTCATATTTACTATAGTAAAAGAATTTTCTTTGCCTCTTTATTTTTGTATACTGTAAAAACTTCAACCACATTGGTTGAAAATGAATAAAGGTTGAAATATTATATTAGAAGTTGTACTTATATTTTTTTGTAAAGTTATCCAAAGGATTCATTAGCTAATCAAAAAAAGGACATTAGATTAATTATTTATTGTAATAAAAATAATCGTTAGATTAGTCGACAGAAAAAATAATCGTCAGTTGCAGCTCTACATGTATTGCATGTATATTTACAAAAATACTTCTTGAAATGTGTAGTTTCACATTATTTTATAAAAATGGCAGTCAGTGAAAAAAAGTTTTACATATTTAACTGTTTACCAAAATAGGTGATAGAAATGCTAATTGTTAATATTTTAAATTCGTCAACACAATACATACAATATTGTGTCAATACTTATTTAACGAAAAAAAAGGAAACTTTGGAATTTGCAATATACACAAATTATATAAGAAAAAGGCAGATTTATTTTGCCATACATCAGAATGCACACAAAAATAAAGTTTACTAATAAAAGGCCAAATAGATGGATGTAAAGGTCTGGAGACCACAATTTTTTAAAGCATATTCACTTTGTCGCATAATGTAAAAATAGTATTTAAAAAAGTATGTTTTTGCAATAAATGTTTTTGTTGCATGCTTCATTCAGGAAGTCTCAGAAATATTTATGCCACCATATGGTCACCAAATATCACCACACTGTTATACAACTAATTATAATTGATGCATTACTGCCATCGCTCATTTTTTTGTACTTAATAGGACTAGGTGTTACAATCTGCAACAATTCAGCACAACAGTAGCCTTGACTACAATGGAGAAGTTCTTCTTGAGTGGGTTGTTTTGTAGCTGCACTTCCAGGGAAAAGAAATACAACCGAATCTTCACACCAGTGTGACAAATCATCAGTAGTGTACCACTCAGTATATGACACCTACACCAGCCCTATATACTGCATATTCCAAAAACAGCATGGGCCCTATTTTAATGATCTAAACGCAAAGTGTAAAGCGCACAGCGCAGGTGCACTCAGGGCGTTTCCAAATCAACTTTTGCTATTTTAACGACGGAAAAACGGTATATATATAAATTTATTTATTTATATTTATATATATTTAATTAGCCAACAAAAAATTCTTATGCATTGCAATCCTTAAATTTTTTATATTTGGCATGTTTGTGTGCTGCTGTGCATCCCTGTGTTTAATAAGCAGAGTGTACGCCAGTGTTAATTTTGGCAGGCATTTTTGATTTAGTCTCAGTCTTAGTCTTGAGATGAAAATGATTAATAGTCTTAGTCATGTTTTAGTCATTTGAGTCTTTCAATCTGCCACGTCTGTTTTTTTCTCACACAACCTCTGTGATAATTCCAGAACAAATTACCAACTGTTTTTCAGCAAACTCAGTGATCCTCTGAGAAAACTAATCCTGTCCGAATGCGAATGTCTGTGATTGCCGGCGATATTTTATTTCACAACACATTTCCTTGTGTGTTTTGGCCAATGTGAATTACTGTAGATGCTCTTACCGCGCGCATGTTTGATATATTTGCTTCCCAGCAAAGAAATAATAATAATAAATAATAATAAAAATAATAAAATCAAGGACCAGATCATGTAAACTGTTAATACTGACTATTGTAATATCAGCATCAGGTAAGATTACTCACATTCATTTATGCACTCAATTACATAATGTTTTAATTACAGATGTACCTTTATGAAAATTAAACATGGGTTTAGCCTTCTACAAAAAGAAAAAAAAGAAAAGGTAAACTAAAGAAACCACACATTAACATGGTTTTGCTATAGCCATATAGCTTCACCATGGTATTTGTGTAATGATATTAATGCTAATCAATCCGAATGACTATATGCAATGCACGCATACACAGCGCGTGATCTCTGTGACGCCCAGATGCACAAATCAGACCCTCCCACCTCTGTAATAAACACGGAGATGTTAGTCCCGTCTGAATTGGTACATGAAAATCGCAGACGTAAGGGGGTAAGAATCGAAACTCAAATGTAGTTTAGAAAACTAGTCCCGTCTGAATAGGGCTTTAGTCACATAAAAATGTTCGTTAACGAATGTTTTTAGTTGTCGTCTTCGTTAACGAAATTAACACTGGTGTACGCGCGTTGTGGACCCGCCTATACTAACACGCTCTTTAAATATCAAAGAAAAAACAACTGGGTTTGAGTTTGAGGTCTATAACGCAGTATATTTTTAGCTCCTTAAAATAGCAATAGGCCAGCAATGCGCCTGAACACACCTCTTTTTTAGACCAGCACGCCCATGGGCGCACAAATGAGCGCAAATGCATTTGCTAATTAAACTATGTGGCACTGGATGGGAAAATACGAACGGCGCTGGACTGAAACTAGCAAACACACTTGTGCTGCGCCTTGCGTCGCATTGCGCCGGGTGTATGATAGGGCCCCATGAGTGTGTGATATTATGCAATTTTGAACATACCAAAGTACCTCAGGTGAGCATATAATCACAGTACTCTCTCAGCAGTCCACTCTCATGATAAAGCTCCTGTCATTTATTTCCTGATACATATTTAGTCTGTGAATAAACTGTTTATTTTGTGGAAGCCCCCTAATTAGATTCTCCTTCCCATCAACGGCCACTTTACATCACAGACCACCCACGCTCAGATCTTCCTGAAATATCAGCCATTGATTAGTTGTGTCCTGTTGGGTGATAAGATGGTATTTTTAGCTCGAGTTAATCTAAAATGTCTGTACCCCATGATATCTGTCTGGGGAGAGCAGGCTGTTGCCACGGATACCAGACAGAAGGATGTGTCTCCGGCACGCAGGGCACTTCTCTTCTTCACAGCACGCATGACACTGTTGATGCACTGTTCAGCGTAGCTACAGGTGGAAACAGGTTTTGTGTGAAGGTGAACATGGCGTGTTTGTGTGCATCTTCTCACGTGCTCTGTAAATTAACTCTGAGAAACAGGTGGAGCAGTCTTTGGTGTGCTTCCATTCTCGGGATGGTGTCACATGGACTTGGATGAATCTTTTTAGCACCTCTTGCCCTTAGCCCTGGTTCTAACCAATCCCATCCCTCACAGTCTCCCTCTCTGAGCTGCACTCTTTAATATTTCATCAAAGTGTCCCAAAGGACAGACTCTCCCGCTGTTCTGCTGTTTACTGTGGATCAGTAGCGAGAGGCTTCTGGAAGAAACAGGCAGAGTAGGCGTTTGGCTACAAGGGAATAGCTGTCGAATGACAAGGACTGAGGGGGGGAGAAAAAGACAGGAGATAGAGCCATATATAGAAGGATCTACAGTACAGACCAAAAGTTTGGAAACATTACTATTTTTAATGTTTTTGAAAGAAGTTTCTTCTGTTCATCAAGCCTGCATTTATTTGATCAAAAACACAGAAAAAAACAGAAATATTGTGAAATATTATTACAACTTAAAATAATAGTTTTCTATTTGAATATACTTATAAAAAATAATTTATTCCTGTGATGCAAAGCTGAATTTTCAGCATCATTACTCCAGCCTTCAGTGTCACATGTAACATCCAGTCTATCACATGATCATTTAGAAATCATTCTAATATTCTGATTTATTATGAGTGTTGGAAACAGTTCTGCTGTCTAATATATTTGATGAATAAAAGGTTAAAAAGAACTGCATTTATTCAAAATAAAAAAAAAATTCTAATAATATATTTTCTTTACTATCACTTTTTATCAATTTAACACATCCTTGCTGAATAAAAGTATTGATTTTATAAAAAAGAAAAGAAAAAAAAAATTACTAACCCCAAATTACTGACCAGTAGTGTATATTGTTATTACAAAATATTTATATTTTAAAAACATAGCTTCAAAAAGTATCCTAAAAAAGTATCACGTTCTGAAAAAATATTAAGCAGCAGAACTGTTTCCAACTTTGATAATGAATCATCATATTAGAATGATTTCTAAAGGATCATGTGATAATGATCCTAAAAATTCAGCTTTGCATCACAGAAATAAATGATAATTTAAAGTATAATAAATTTAAAAACAATTATTTTAAATTGTAATTATATATCACAATATTACATTTTTTTCTGATCAAATAAATGCAGGCTTGATGAGCAGGAGAAACTTCTTTCAAAAACATTAAAAATAGTAATGTTTCCAAACTTTTGGTCTGTACTGTAAATGTGTTTTATAAGCTTCTTGGAGAAAGCTTTCACCCCTCAGCATAAGTTGCTTTCTATACATGGGCCAGGAATAATACACCGTTCTCATCCCAAGGCGTCATATACTGATCCTTTTGACATTTCGTCAACATCCTACGCACATGGCACCCTCTAGCGTCAATATTAGAAGCAGATAAAAATGGGCCAGAAGGCGCCTCCTAGCGGTCTAACCCTAACCCTAACCTTAACCTTAACCCATAATCTATGTCTCATATTGACGCTAGAGGGTGCCATATGCGTAGGATGTTGACGAAATGTCAAGAGGGTCAGTATATGACGCCTTGAGATGAGAATGCGTTAAATAATACACATAGAGGTTAAGAATAATAGCTGGTTTAGTCAGCTGTGTGTGTGTGTGGTTGTGTATCGAAGAATTGTGAGATAAAGCTTAAGAAGTAATAAAGCCGCAATTGCGAGATTGCAAGTTTTTTGCAGTTGTAAGATATAAGATCAAAACAGATTCAAGTCACCTTGTCAGATTTAAAAATGCAATTGAAAGATGTTAGTGAGATAAAGAGTCACTTTGCAAGATTTACAAATTGTGATTTAAAATCACAGTTGTGAGATTATAAAAATAAAATATGATATATGAAGTTGCATTTATACAGTTACAATTACTTTTAGATTAAAAGCCGCATTGTGAGATATTAAGTGGCAATTGCATAGTAGTCCAATAGAGAGATGTAAAGTCACACTGTGAGATTTAAAGTCATATTTTTAGATTTAAATATAGAAGTTTGTAAGTATTAAAGTCACATTGTGCGATATTATAGTCATAGTTAAGTGAAACAAAGTCGCAGTTGGCAAAATATTAATTCAGAATATGAAGTTTAAAGTCACAGTTACTAGAAACAAAGATGCAACTGCAAGAGAGAAAATGTGAAGTTTAAAGTCACAATTTACAAGAAACAGTCACAACTGCAAAATATAAAATAAAAATGTGAGATATAAAGTTACATTGCAAGATTCAGAGTTTAAATGTGAGATAAAGTCAGATTATACAATTCAAGGTTACATTTCAGATTTAAAGTAATCTCCCAATTAATAAAATTAAGTTGCAATTTACCTTAGTTTACTCAGAGGCAGAAACAGACAATGTGAGTTAGGGTGTGTGGTATATACTTATGACTGTCATTTATTTATTTTCTGAATTTATTTCGGAGGAATAAAACAAACACATTCTGACTAGCCAATCAACCAATCAATAGCGGGAATTTGGGGCGGGAATATCTGTTATCAACCAATGGCAGATGGAGGAATAGTTGTGCAACCTGTAAAATAATTGCAAAAATAATTAAGACATGCTGGTAGAAACAAATTCATCTTCATCTTTAAACATAGACTCGACAAACACACAGACAGACAGACAGTTCCTGTTCCCTATAGAAATCGTTCTTAATGAATTCAGTGGCCACTTTATTCCACTGCAAACAGAGATTGAACACTGTCACACATACGGTGCTGCCCGAGGGCTCGACAGAGACACCGATCTCAGTGGCAACTGAACGTACACTTCCCTTTCACTACCTCACAGACAGCCAGCTGTTAGTGTAAAATAACCTGTTTCTATAAGTCAACATCATGCAGTTCTTCTCTCCCACAAAGTACCTGTTCTAAAATGTCACATATTATATTTCCCAAACATTCGCTTGCCACAACGTCTGCTGTGTATTAGCATCATCTGTCTTGCCACAAGTAGTTCAGTTTTAACTGAACACCTCAGTGAATGGCGACTGCGGTCTTGTTGTTCTGTATTCCTGTAGCCCACACTGTGCATGTTCTCTCTGTATTTTTAGAAAGCTGTTCTCGTTCTCTTTGTGTCTCGCACTCACTCTTGCAGTTATTTTATTTTAAAGACTTCGAGCTCCGTGACAGTAAGGAAGTGTCTCCTGGGAATGCAATACTTGCAGTTGTGCATGTACGTCGTCTTCTGCAGAAACGACACTGTTGTGATTCACGTTACTATGTCAGTTTAGAACATAGCATCATTTGCAGCCCAGCTGTTTTTTATGTTATTGAACATTATGTAGACGTTAATTTCATGTGGTGCTCCATCCTACAGTTCTAGGGATTTTTAACCGGTTTCTTAATCTCAGAGTATTTTGAACTCTTCAGGTTTTGATGTCTCACATTCTGCGGTTGTGTGTGTGTGTGTGTATATGTATAATGGTAAACTGTACAATTAACTGTGTTCTAAAACATTTAGTGTATCTTCTATCATATGTATCTGCTATTGAGTGCTGCTCAATAGGATTGATTTTAACCTTTTAAACTTTGAAAAAGTTATTATATATGGGTGCTGCTGTGATTGTTTCAGCCAACTAAAATACACTACTTTACAAAGTTAGAAAAAAAAAGTTAAAATTGTGAAATATTATTAAAATGTAAAATTACTGATTTCTATTGTAATATATATTTAAAATGTAATTTATTCCTGTGATGCAAAGCTGAAATTTGAGCATCATTATTCCAATCTTCAGTGTAACACTTCAGAAATCATTGAAATATGCTGACTTGCTGCTCAAAAAACATTTCTCATCATCATCAATGCTGAAAACAGTTGTGCCGCTTCTTTACTGTAATACTTTTTTTTCATGGTTTTTTTATATGAATAGATGAATAGAAGATTCAACAGAACAGCATCAATTTGAAATCAGTGTTTGCACTCCCTGTTATTTTTACACATTGTATGTTAAATAATCTATATTTAAATATTGTTCAACATATACTTATATAATATACCAAACCACATCTTCATCTCTTTCTTAACGTCAGCTGATCTGCAGCCTGTTTCTCTCTCTCTCTCTCTCTCTTGTCCACTCTCTCACTTTATATGGTGAGGTCAGCAGCTTGGCCTTCATTGCCATGCTCTAACAGATTGCTGGATGTGCTTGTCTTGTGCATCTTCCAGATTTGTGAGCCGCTTGCCATCATTTTACAAACTCATGGACATCTGAAAGAGTTAGAGGAAAAAACACCCCGGAGTCTCACACAGCCAGACCTTTGACTTATGGCAGGGTACAACAGGGCTGACGGCACACCTCAAGAAAATGTGTTTTTCACTGCTCCCATAGTGTACAGTTACAGGGGGAAAAAAGTATGTTTTTATAGAACTTTGATGGATCAACACATTTTGTGGAAGCCTTTTTTATATAGCACTTTATACAGTACTGATTGTTTCAAAGTAGCTTCACAGTGATAAAAAGGAAAATAACAGAATCAATGATGCAGACATTTTCAGATAGGAGACATGTTAAATTCAGCTGCTCTACAAAGGCAACAGTGTAGTTATGCAGCAAAGTTCACTAGCATAATCAAAAGGCACCCAGTATTGATACAAACACTGTACTTTACTGTATATACAGTATGTACAGTACAGACCAAAAGTTTGGAAACATTACTATTTTTAATGTTTTTGAAAGAAGTTTCTTCTGCTCATCAAGCCTGCATGTATTTGATCAAAAATACAGAAAAAACAGTAATATTGTGAAATATTATTACAACTTAAAATAATAGTTTTCTATTTGAATATACTTATAAAAAATAATTTATTCCTGTGATGCAAAGCTGAATTTTCAGCATCATTACTCCAGCCTTCAGTGTCACATGATACATCCAGTCTATCACATGATCATTTAGAAATCATTCTAATATTCTGATTTATTATGAGTGTTGGAAACAGTTCTGCTGTCTAATATATTTGATGAAGAAAAGGTTAAAAAGAACTGCATTTATTCAAAATAAAAAATAAAATTCTAATAATATATATTCTAATAATATATTTTCTTTACTATCACTTTTTATCAATTTAACACATCCTTGCTGAATAAAAGTATTGATTTTATTAAAAAAAAAGAAAGAAAAAAAAATAACTGACCCCAAATTACTGACCAGTAGTGTATGTTGTTATTACAAAATATTTATATTTTAAAAACATAGCTTCTTTTTTTTTTATTTACTTTTTATTCATCAAAGTATCCTAAAAAAGTATCACGTGTTCTGAAAAAATATTAAGCAGCAGAACTGTTTCCAACTTTGATAATGAATCATCATATTAGAATGATTTCTAAAGGATCATGTGATAATGATCCTAAAAATTCAGTTTGCATCACAGAAATAAATGATAATTTAAAGTATAATAAATTTAAAAACAATTATTTTAAATTGTAATAATATATCAGAATATTACATTTTTTCTGTATTTTTGATCAAATAAATGCAGGCTTGATGAGCGGAAGAAACTTCTTTCAAAAACATTAAAAATAGTAATGTTTCCAAACTTTTGGTCTGTACTGCATACAGTATATATATATATATATATATATATATATACACACTCATCGGCCTCTTTATTAGGTACACCTGTTCAATTGCTTGGTAACACAAATTGTTAATCAGCCAATCACATGGCAGCAACTCAATGCATTTAGGCATCTGGATGTGTTGAAGACGACTTGAAGTTCAAACCGAGCATCAGAACGGGGAAGAAATGGGATTTAAGTGACTTTGAACGTGGAATGGTTATTGGTGCCAGTATTTGTCAGAAATGTGTGAGTATTTCAAAAACTGCTGATCTACTGGGATTTTCACACACAACCCCAACATCTCTAGGGTTTACAGAGAATGGTCCAAAAAAGATAAAATATCCAGTGAGTGGCAGTTGTGTGAACAAAAATGCCTTGTTGATGTCAGAGGTCAGACTGGACAGAGTAAAAATGGACAGACTGGTTAGAGATGATAGAAAGGCAACAGTAACTCAAATAACCACTCGTTACAACCAAGGTATGCAGAATACCATCTCTGAACACACAACATATCAAACCCTGAAGCAGATGAGCCACAGCAGCAGAAGACCACACCGGGTGCTGCTCCTGTCAGCTAAGAACAGGAAACGGAAGCTACAGTTTGCACAGGATCACCAAAATTGGCCAATACAAGATTGGAAAAACATTGCCTGGTCTGATGAGTCTAGATTTCTGCTACAACATTCAGATGGTAGGGTCAGAATTTGGTGTAAAGAACAAGCATGGCTTATGGTGGTGGTGTAATGGTGTGGGGGATATTTTCTTGGCACACGTTGGACCCAGTACCAATTGAGCATTGTTTAAACACCACGGTCTTCCTGAGGATTGTTTCTGACCATGTCCATCCCTTTATGACTACAGTGTACCCATCTTCTGATGGCTACTTCCTGCAGGATAATGCACCATGTCACAAAGCTCAAATCATCTCAGACTGGTTTCTTGAACATGACAATGAGTTCACCTTACTCAAATGGCCCCCACAGTCACCAGATCTCAACCCAACAGTGCACCTTTGGGATGTGGTGGAACGGGAGATTCGCATCATGGATGTTCAGCCGACAAATCTGCAGCAACTGTGTGATGCTATCATGTCAATATGGACCAAAATTTCTGAGGAATGTTTCCAACACCTGAATCTATGCCTTGAAGAATTAAGGCGGTTATGAAGGAAAAAGGGGGTCCAACCTGGTAGTAGCAAGGTGCACCTAATAAAGTGGCCATTGAGTGTATACGTATATATATATATATATATATATGTGTATACGTATATATATATATATATATATACATGTATATATATATATATATACATGTATATATATATATATACATGTATATATACATGTATATATTAGGGTTGTTATCGTTAACGTGTTAATGCATGCAATTAATTTTAAGATAATTTAACGCAGTTAACACAAAATAACTGAAGCATGATTTCTATTCTCACCCTTTAAGCAAATTTTCCTTCTCTGCTTGTGATCAGATCATTTTAAGCTGGTAAACTTTTCAGTCCATTGATCCTGGAAGCTAATGCATTCAAACAATCTGTCCAAAACAGTGCTAATATAAAGGAAACCAGGCTGATTACATCGGAGATTGCAGAGCTCTGTCATATTCTGTGATTGTCTCTGAAGAGCGCGAGCTCTCACATGAAGTACAGACTGAATGGACTGTCAACATCCCACTGCTGTATGTCCAGATGAAATGCAAAATACATTTTCTTAACTTGTTTACCAGTCTCGCTAGTACAGTTTTGATAGATGAAGACTGCAATCAAGGTAAAGATGATTTCAGTGGTGTACAAGAGTCGTAGAGTAAGCATGTGTGAGTCCATTATAATAATATGTGTATAAGTGCTCTTGACACTCTGATCACACATTGTGGGCCCTATTTTATGATCTAAGCACATGGTCTAAAGCGCATGGCGCAGATGCACCTTAAGGCCTAAGGTACTTGAGATTTTTCTTGTAGCTTTAGGAGCTCGGCAACATGGGGACCACCCTAGTGTGCACTTGATAATGGATGTAGCACTTTATAACTCCCGGGTTACTTCTGATGGGAGCCCCTGGGAACATAAAACATGAAGGTTTTTAGTCTGAAAGTTAAACTTAGCATTGTTTATCATCACCTACTATGTTTTTGATGTGCCCTGTTACAAATGTAACCACTATTTTCATGTGGTTTATCTCTTCTGATTTCCATATTTGGTGCTTGAGGACAAAAGCAAAAAACATTTGAGTGATCATTGTGCTCTTCTGCTATATTTGGATTGATTGTTTGGCAGGAAAGTATGTCAGCTAAATTCAGCAGCTGTAAACAGCTGGAAGTCATGCAGAGTATAGGTACAGACGAGTTTACATTACTACCTGAGGAAATGACTTCTGGTATGAAATATGACTAGATCTATATAAGCTCAGCTGTCTTTTTCATAAACACTGGAGCTGTTCATGCAGTGCGGTGTAACATGCCTTTAAATTTTAGGAGTTTAAATCTGTGGCACTTTCCATTGCACTTCAATGCCTGTGACTTTTTTCTATTATTAAATGCACCTTGACCTTCCTTACTGTATTGTAATCATGCAGTGTTATAATTTTGATATAATCGATTGAAATTATATTTTATTTGCCATTTTTAACTGTTAACTTATTTCTCATTGCTTGAGACACCATTAACATCATCAGATTAAAACTGTTTTCCTACACATTTTAGTGTTGATTAGATTCATGAAGCATAGCCATTCAGCTCTGCTATTGTGTGACCAAGATCATATTATAGCTTTCACTCATATTTTGAATGACTTCTTTGACGTTTCTGTTTTAATTGTAATTTTAAAGTTTTAGTAATTTTTACTCCAGTTAATCTAAATGAAAATGAGAAATGTTTCTAACTGACTGCTTTAATATTTCGTGGCATAGGTGCTGGAAAAACTCTTCCATATTGATATGCAGTTGCTGAAGATTTGTCTCAGCCCAGAAGTTTGGTGCCCTATTCAAGGAAAGTGAGCAGGGTTGTATATGTGTGTGTGTTTGTGTAGACGGTGGAACAAAGAAGCTGCGCAGCACCATCCGGCGGAGCACAGAGACAGGCATCGCAGTGGAGATGAGGAACCGTGTCACACGACAGGGCAGTAAGGACTCAACAGATGGCAGCACCAACAGCAACAGCTCTGATGGGACGTGAGTGTGACCCACCACCTCACACATTTAATCCCTGCATCCGAAGGGGCTTAGATCTCACAAAACATGTCCACGGTTCAAAATCCAAAGAAAAAAATGATCTCATATTTTGCATAGAATAAGCAGAAACCTATTTTTAGGACCACAGCTGTTTAGTTTTATTTAGATCATAAATTACAACTGTATTTTATCATGACATGATATGATAACATATTTGTTTCACATTACAGCAGGAAATGTGTTTAATTGCCATGAAAATAATGTCACAATTCAATTATGGTGCAGTACGATTAGGACTGCAACAACTAACTGATAAAATTGGTAAATAATGAGTAAAGATACAAATAAAAAAGGTATAAAATGATTACATTTGTATATACAAACACACACACACACACACACACACATATATATATATATATATATATATATATATATATATATATATATATATATATTAGTGCTGTCAAATGATTAATTGCACTCAAAATGAGTTTTTGTTTACATAATATGTGTGTGTGTGTACTGTGTATGTTTATTATGCATACATTAAAAAATTTAATTTTATTAAATTAATTTAAATGTACATAAATACACACGTATACAGTATGTATTTTGAAAATTTTCCATGTATATATTTATATCCATTTACTTTATACGATATATAAATATATTTTGTTTATGAACACATTTTTCTTAAATATATGCATGCGTGTGTGTATTTATACATGCATAATAAACATACACAGCACACACACATATATTATGCAAACAAACCTGTATTTTTGGATGCGATTAATCGTGATTAATCGTTTGACAGCATTATACAGATTTATACAAATATTGGATATTTTTCAATCTGATTAAATTGATTAATGAAAGAAATAATCCACAGATTAATCAATTAAACATCCTGTCAAAATCATGTCTAGTTCCAGCCTTATATATGCTCAGATCTTGACATGACTCACTCATCTGTGAGTGTGTGAGGTTCTGTCACAGTAAATGATGAAGCAGCACTATATATTGTACTGATTAGAAACAAACCTGCTTTGTATTGATGAGTTTGATTGATGGCACATTTCAGCTTCATCTTCCCCCCCACTCGCCTCGGCCCTGAGAGCCAGTTCAGTGACTTCCTGGACGGTCTTGGTCCCGCTCAGATAGTGGGGCGGCAGACATTAGCCACACCGCCGATGGGTAAGACGTTGACCAGAATACACTCAAACACAACAATTATCATCAGGTTAAAAGAAAAATCATATGTTGCATTTTTATTCTGGATTCATTTGAAAATTGTCATTCATTATTACATGTAATAAGTTAATGTTTATTTACATAATTATATTTAAGTAAATATATGTAATTTAAGTAACCTCAATCCGAGCATCTGAGGCCTTTGCCATCTTCAAGAATCAGCTAAAAACACACCTCTTCCATCTTTATTTGACCTACTCTTTATTCTAATTCTATTCTTAAGCGAAAAGAAAAAACACTTTCCCACCTTTTAGACTTGCACTTTATTCATTTGCTGCTTGTTTTCTAAAAAAAAAAAAAAAAATCTGTATTTTCATTTATTATACAAGTAACAAAAGCAAAAAAGACCTCTAACACTAGCTTGCTCTATTCTTTATCTTTTCCGTCTGTTTTCTTTTTATTTATTATATTATTTAAAAAGTTAAACTAACTGAGACTTGTTATAGCACTTTGTAAGTCGCTTTGGATAATGCGTCTGCTAAATGACTAAATGTCAATGTAAATGCATTCATTCATTTTAAGTACTAAATTGATACTTTATCATTACAAATGTGCAATTAGTAATATATTCAAAATACATGAGATACAAGTTTCGATAGAAATGACATTTTAGTTGATCTTAAATGCATTCAACAGTACACTTTAACCATATAAAACAATAAAACAATAGATGTAATTATGAAATTGCATATAAAGATACTACATATAAGTCCTGCTTATGTCAGAAGAAGTGCTTTAAAGTTAAGCTAAATAATAATAAATCATTTAAGCATAATGCATTTTTTACTGAATTGCAAGTACGATTAAGCGATTGCGTATTTGAAAATATTTAAGTTCAGAAACCATTAAGTTCATAATTATATTACATTCCTGTAAATAAAATTTTTTAGTTAGCATTTTTGTTCTACTGACTGCCAAACATAAAAAAAAGCTTTATTCTTAAATTTGGAAATTGACGATCAACTTTAGCACATTGCTATGAGAGGTATAATGTAGTACACTAAATAATCCATGAATACAAACTATATTATTATGAAGGATTTGTCCAAATATATTTTTTATTGGAGTTTTACCTGTACTTTTGAGCATAGTATATACACAATATAAAATAATATTGTACTGTGCTATTCTGTATCACTTCATGACACACTTTTTTTATCAGCATTATCACCAGGTCTGATAAATGTTAACGTTTTCAAGAGCTCATGGTGATTGAACTGGAGTGTCTGGCTTGTTAGACATAATAATATGTTTCTAATCTCTTCTTTTATGATCAAACATCAAGACAGAAAGTCTCAGGAGTGGAGCCTGTCTTGTTCTTTGTCTCCACCTGCTGTTAATTGATCCCATTGCAAGAAGGCTTTCATAAGCGTTTGGTTTCCTCTGTGTAGGTGATGTTTACATCGGTGTGGTGGATAGAGGGGGTCAGTTAGAGGTCGAGATCACACAGGCCCGAGGTCTGACCCCTAAACCAGGCTCAAAGAACATTCCAGGTAAACCACCGTTAAACATGGTTCAGTTGGATCCTTTTATTCACATTACCTGTTAGCTAAGAACACTGTTTCATCATTGGGTGTTCTCTTCTCTGTCAGCAACATATGTAAAGGTTTATGTCCTGGAGAATGGAATGTGTCTCGCTAAGAAGAAAACCAAAGTGGTGAAGAAAACCCTGGATCCAACCTTCCAGCAGTCCCTGATGTTTGACGAGAGCCCGCAGGGGAAAGTGCTGCAGGTATTCAGTCAAAATCACTCCAGCTGTCCTTCACAAACACACACTTCAGAAAACAGCAGACTAGCAGCTAAATACACAGCGCTCCCAAAAAAGTATTTAAGGCCAAAAAACGTTTTGTCTGTCTCAAAACACAGGAGTGTCTACTGTTTTACACAATCCATATTTTGTAAAGACTTTGTAGTGAAAAATATCATCTTAAAATCAGTGCTTTAAGTGGGCCGGTACGCACTGTTACTCAGTACCGCCACTTTCAAATATAGCTCTTAAGCGTACCGCCACCTCTCCGTGCACCCAGAACGTGCTTTTACTGTACCGGTACGCTCATTTGGACATCTGTTTTAATCGAGGTTTTAATCCTTTGCCTGCGCTGCCGCTTTTCAGAGCGCCCTTCCAGGGGCGTAGGAGCGATTTTGAACCTGGGGGGGACAGTATATGCCAGGGGGGGTTCGGGGGAAATTCCCCAGATTTTTATATATATATATATATATATATATATATATATATATATATATATAAAGCACTTAAATGCTCATTTTATATATATATATATATAAAGCACTTAAATGCTCATTTCTAATGAACAGTTGTTTTCTAATTTATTAAATATTGATGAATATATATATATAACGGCTTTATATCAGCCATCAGCCACCCTGCTCTCTATGATTTCGGCATCGGCCATCAAAAAGCCAATATCTGTGGACCACTACAGTAAACGCAATGCAGTAAAGGTGGAAATATTAAAAATGGAATCAGCTGTTAAATGTAGAATATCACAGAATCTGACAAAATTGGAATTAAAAAAAAGGATTTCAAAGGGCCCTATGTAGCTTTTCATTATAAAGCTCCAGCGATAAACAATTTTTACATTTAAATATATATTCGTATTTTTCGGACTATAAGTCGCACCTAAATATAAGTCGAATCAGTCCAAAAATACGTCATGACAAGGAAAAAAACATAAGTTGCACTGGACAATAAGTTGCATTTATTTAGAACCAAGAGAAGACATTACCGTCTACAGCCACGAGAGGGCGCTCTATGTTTTCAGTGTAGACTACAGGAGCACTGAGCAGCATAGAGCGCCCTCTGGCGGCTGTAGACGGCAATGTTTTAACTTGATTCATTTCTCTTGGTTCAGGTCAAATTAATTTTGATAAATAAGTCGCACCTGACTATAAGTCGCAGGACCAGCCAAACTATGAAAAAAAGTGCGACTTATAGTCCAGAAAATACAGTAATCATAACAACAACTAGTTAAATTAGTTGGACACAGTTCCCATGTATTCTTTTATCCTACAAAAATTAGCATTCTGTCATATTCCCATGACCTGTTTCTCACTTGGACCTAACTCTCCCTGTTCTGTGGTCTCTTCATCTCCTGTCTAGGAAAGTAACATGTTTGAGGACACAGAACTGTTTGCAAACTCTGATGACATGCCGTTGGCCTAATTTTACTGATCTAAAGTACTTTTACTATGTGAATTTTAGAATATACTGTATGTAGCTATCCATACAACTTACAAGCTCGTTCTCCTCTGTCCTCTTCCTCTTAAAGTATTGTAGGATACTCATCTCTGTGTGAACATTTTGACTAATGTTACTTCTACATAGTTTATGGACACGTGTCAATGGCACATTGAATTCACATTAGCTAATTAGTTATCATTTGCCTGTTTTACACAACATAAAATTAAAACTTGCTTCTAAGTTGGCTAAATTTGACAGTTTTTAAAAATACAATAAAACTAATGATCAAACTGAAAACCAGCAATCTGCCATTTCATCCGCTGAATTAGCCTACTCCTACCTCAAATACAAAGTGCGTCTGTGAATAATATTGTTGTTTAACGTTAGTTGTAACGTTAAAATCAACCGTCCAAATTTGGCAGATCCAGCTGATGTATTCCAGCCCAAAAACGGTTCAAAAACCGCCAAAAAAACCACACAAAACCACAAAAAATATGTTATCACTGATCAGTATTTATTTTTAGTATTTTTACTTCCACGTTTTTCTTTTCTACTATGTTACGGTTGGTTACATTTACATACAAGAAATAAACACTGGCTGCCGAAGCATACATAAAATAAACCGTTTTATGTGCATTAGCGCCACCTTTTGGACTGGAGTGTTGCCCTCCTTATAAATAAATTACGCCCTGTTTTTATACAGTCTATGATGACGCAAAACCTTACGGCGAAATGACAATATCCTCCACACACTCGTTTATAAGGCGGCCTGTTGTATCTTTGCTAGTCGATTTTATTTCATCCAGTGACATGATGGGTTTTAACTTCATTCAGGAGATTTTGGGTAACTGCACAACTGACAGACTTTGAGCGCACCGCCAACGGTGCGTGTGTGTGTGTGTGTGTGTGTGTGTGTGTGTGTGTGTAACCATAGCGACAAAACTACCAACTTTCGGAACCTGCACTTAAGCCTATAATGTAGGCTTGGTAAAAATACAAATACAGTGAACAACACTTAATATGCTCTCCTGGCTTCAGACTCTGAGTACTAAAAGAGCACGGTCAGAATCAGATGACTTGCTGGCTGACACCCCTCCAAGCCTAAATGATATCGCTGCAGTTCAGACGCAAGCTAATGAAGTCAGGCCCGGTTCTAGAACCAAATCACTGGGGTGCTTCTGAATCAAACAATTACCCATAATGCACTAGTGCTGACTGCCGGGTCTGTACAATATGACAACCATGACAACACATCAACACCCAATCAGTCATTCATTGTTAGCGTTATGCATAAACATATTGATAAAGCACTGCTGCAGTAACGTTATTACACCAAGGTATTGCTGCTATATTCTTTATGACAACTCCAATAACAACGACAAGCAGTTCAAAATAATTGACAGCAAAAGACCAAGAAGCTGCTCTAGCTTAATGTTACACAACACACATAACGTTACACAAAATACTTATTGAGCATGCTACAATTATTAATAATAATAATACTTACAGGTTGTGATTCGGAGGAGGAAGCTAATCCAAATATATTCAGTACTGTAACCTTCCTTCAAACGGCTTGCGAATCCAGACTTGAAAGCATTTATGTTGGAGAACATTATGTTGGAGAAACGTCATTAAAATGACGCGAGGTTCGGGCTAAACTTCTGTGTTAGTAAATATGAACTGTAGCCACTGACTCTTCACATGCTTGTCCCTGGGCAGTGGAAAAAAAAAGGTCACAGAACACAGCGCGTCTTGTCGACATGATGTTTATCAGCTGAGGTATTTTGAATGTTTTTACGTTTTCCCTGGTGTCTGCAAAGTGGGCAATTAAAGAGACAGCTTCACCTTTTGCGTATCGCGATCACGAAAGGACAACTACAATGCATTAAACATGAAAGCATAACGAAATAATTTATTTAATATATATATATTTGTTTAATTTTATTAATTTATTTATTTTGTGTACTCTATCCTATTATAGGCAAGAGTGTGAAATCTGTCTGTGTTTTATTTTCGGCAAAATCTCGTTTATGTGTGCTATTAATAATTTTTCATCTGAGGGTGCTTTCACTTTTATTTGAGGGTGCTTAGCACCCTCAAGTACCCCCCTAGAACCGGGCCTGAATGAAGTAATGCAGTAGCTCTTTCAGTTAACCCTTATGCGTTGTTTGGGACGTTTTCGTCCACTAGGGGGTAAAGTTGAGTCTTATTTTGGCCACAACCTTCTCTGTGTTTGAGCTAATGGAATGATTTTTAGTGACAAATCTTATTTTGACCCATATTTTGGGAAAATGCTTTGGAATTTTTCAAAAACTCAACGGTACACTGTGGGCAAATTCACTACCCTTTCGGTATGTTCGTGGATGAAAACATCCACTAAATTTTTTGCATAAATCTATTAATCAACCTCAGTCCTGATCAATACTACCAAAGGTTTAAAAAAATTCCAAGATTTTAACTCTTTAATTACCAAGTTCATAAATGATGTCACTGATTTGAAAAAAAAAACACACCAGAAAAATTCGGGACAGTCCCGAAATCTAAACTGTTGTCCCGAATCCCAAATCTGGCCCTAATTGTCCCGAAAACTATACTAAAACAAAATCTTGAGTAGTTATTGTCTGATAAACATTAAAAACTGTCTGCGGAGGTTGAGTCGTCCTGCAACCAACCCCCGCCGGCTGCTCATTGGCTGCAGCATCTTTTTTCTAAGTTCTAAAAAAAATACCGTAGGCGGCTAGGCACGAATTTAGATATTCATTTATCTAATTAATCTATATGCACAAAGACAATACAACCTTTTTGTCCCCTTTTTGTTTTAAATCTTGATGAAGAGAGAGCAAGCTGCTGCAGCTGCGAGGACAGTGATGCACGCGTACAGGAGTGATTGACAGTTCGCGGCACTGTGTACAAAAAATACGTTTAAGCTCATTAGCGTTAGCGTTACAGAAAGGTCTGATTTACGCACTGTTACAACAGTCATTGTTTTTTTTTTTCTTTTTACAATGACATTTGAGTTCATGATTTTAATGTTGTTGTTTCTTGTGGCAGACTAAAGAGTAATGACAGACGGTTGACCTTTAAATAAAAATGTGTTTAGTTAAGGTTTGAAATTCATTATCTTTTATTATAGGCTACGAAGTCTAATATCATAAGCCCCCCATCCCGTCACCCAAGACCGCAGACACCCCCCCCCCCACCCCCGTCCCTAATTTAAGGGTATTTTTTCAAAATCATTTTGCACATTTTATGTTCAGTAGCTCTTTCTAGCTCAAGCAAATCCACAAACTAATGAAAGGATTTATTATTTTTATAAGGTCGTCTGTTGACTGCTGTATATAAAACCCCTTCAATATAGTTGTTGTTACCTCAGGGGATGAGGGGAGTCATCAAAAAAAAAAAAAAATATATATATATATATAAGCTATAATAGAGTACCGGCACCTGTTTTGGGCCACTTAAAGCACTGCTTAAAATATTCAATATGATCATACACAAAATAACATGAAAGCCTATATCAGATTAATAAATAACCATATATATATATATATATATACAGTACAGACCAAAAGTTTGGACACACCTTCTCATTCAAAATTGTAGATTCACACTGAAGGCATCAAAACTATGAATTAACACATTTGGAATTATATACATGACAAAAAAGTGTGAAACAACTGAAAATATGTCATATTGTAGGTTCTTCAAAGTAGTCACCTTTTGCTTTGATTACTGCTTTGCACACTCTTGGCATTCTCTTGATGAGCTTCAAGAGGTAGTCACCTGAAATGGTCTTCCAACAGTCTTGAAGGAGTTCCCCAAGAGATGCTTAGCACTTGTTGGCCCTTTTGCCTTCTGTCTGCGGTCCAGCTCACCCCTAAACCATCTGGATTGGGTTCAGGTCCGGTGACTGTGGAGGCCAGGTCATCTGGCTCAGCACCCCATCACTCTCCTTCTTGGTCAAATAGCCCTTACAAAGCCTGGAGGTGTGTTCGGGGTCATTGTCCTGTTGAAAAATAAATGATGGTCCAACTAAACACAAACCGGATGGAATAGCATGCCGCGTGCAAGATGCTGTGGTAGCCATGCTGGTTCAGTATGCCTTCAATTTTGAATAAATCCCCAACAGTGTCACCAGCAAAGCACCCCCACACCATCCCACCTCCTCCTCCATGCTTCACGGTGGGAACCAGGCATGTAGAGTCCATCCGTTCACCTTTTCTGCGTCGCACAAAGACACGGTGGTTGGAACCAAAGATCTCAAATTTGGACTCATCAGACCAAAGCACAGATTTCCACTGGTCTAATGTCCATTCCTTGTATTCTTTAGCCCAAACAAGTCTCTTCTGCTTGTTGCCTTTCTTTAGCAGTGGTTTCCTAGCAGATATTCTACCATGAAGGCCTGATTCACACAGACTCCTCTTAACAGTTGTTCTAGAGATGTGTCTGCTGCTAGAACTCCGTGTGACATTGACCTGGTCTCTAATCTGAGCTGCTGTTAACCTGTGATTTCTGAGGCTGGTGACTCGGATGAACTTATCCTCCGCAGCAGAGGTGACTCTTGGTCTTCCTTTCCTGGGGCGGTCTGCATGTGAGCCAGTTTCTTTGTAGCGCTTGATGGTTTTTGTGACTGCGCTTGGGGCCACTTTCAAAATTTTCCCAATTTTTCGGACTGACTGACCTTCATTTCTTAAAGTAATGATGGCCACTCGTTTTCCTGTACTTAGCTGCTTTTTTCTTGCCATAATAAAAATTCTAACAGTCTATTCAGTAGGACTATCAGCTGTGTATCCACCTGACTTCTGCACAACACAACTGATGGTCCCAACCCCATTTATAAGGCAAGAAATCACACTTATTAAACCTGACAGGGGACACTTGTGAAGTGAAAACCATTTCAGGTGACTACCTCTTGAAGCTCATCAAGAGAATGCCAAGAGTGTGCAAAGCAGTAATCAAAGCAAAAGGTGACTACTTTGAAGAACCTAGAATATGACATATTTTCAGTTGTTTCACACTTTTTTGTTATGTATATAATTCCAAATGTGTTAATTCATAGTTTTGATGCCTTCAGTGTGAATCTACAATTTTCATAGAAAACTCTTTGAATGAGAAGGTGTGTCCAAACTTTTGGTCTGTACTGTATATGGTTACAATATTGATCTTAAATTATTTTGATATTTTATTTTTTAATTTTTAATAGTATTTTAGGCTGACCAAGGTTGCATTTATTTGATTAAACATACTGTAAAAACAGTAATGTACTGAAATATTATTTGAATTTTAAACAACTCTTTTCTTTTTGAATATATTTCTCAAATGTAATTTATTTCTATGATCAGAGCTGAATTTTCAGCATCATTACTCCAGTCTTCAGTGTCACATGATCCTTCAGAAATCATTTGAATATGATCATTTGCTGCTCAATAAATATTTCTTATTGCTATCAGTGTTGAAAACAATTGTGATGCTTAATATTTTTGTGGAAAGTGTTTTCAAGATTTTTCAAGATTCTTTAATAAGAAATTCATAAGCAACATCATTTATTTGAAAGAAATGTTTTGTAACATTATAATATGTATTTACTACACCTTTTGCTGAAAGTGGTCCTTGCTGAAAGTATAATTTCTTAAATATATATATATATATATATATATATATATATATATATATATATATATATATATATTACTGATCCCAAACTTTTAAATTGCCTTGTTTATTTACTGTTTTATGGTAGAACATTTTTATTATAAATTATAAAACTAAATATGTTCTGGTCAAAATTAAGAAAACTACACTGCAACATTTTCAGATGTGTCCGAAAATTAAGTCATTGCCATTGCATCACATAAGAAACTCAAATCAAACCAAGTGCAAATGCTAAAATATATTAAGGACCACTCTATATTAAACCTCTCCACATACTGATCCTTCATTTGTAACCTTTAACCTCTCCAGGTGATTGTGTGGGGCGATTACGGCCGCATGGACAGCAAGTGTTTCATGGGAATGGCTCAGATCCTCCTGGATGATCTAGACCTGACATCGATGGTGGGCGGCTGGTACAAGCTCTTCCCCACATCCTCTCTGGCGGACCCCAGCATCGGCCCCCTGACACGCCGACTCTCCCAGTCCTCGCTCGAGAGCGCCACCAGCCCCTCGTGCACCTAGAAACATCCCAATCCCCTTCTAAATATGCCTGTCTTCTCTATCTCTACGTGTGTATCTTCGTTCAATATACCCCGTCACTGACCCCAAACACATGAACACACACCCTGATAGATAGTCAACTCGCCCCGGGGCTGGAACGCTCCTCTTTACCAATACAGATATTAAGAGATGGATACAAATCAGGCATGACACATAACACACACACACACATCCTAGCAGATGGATATGGGTGTAACCAGCAACATGCAGTCATAGGGTTGTGAAAAATCAGTCACGGCTAGTTACATACAGATCCATTGTCTGCAGGTCAACCGATAGGGGCATTTAATAAACCCGCCGAGAAATATTCCTGACAATGTAGCATTCGTGTTGACGTCACGTCACACAGGAAGCAGAGTGGGTTTTCCAAGACTAGTAGTTTCCAGTCATTTCTCTATGCCAAACCCGATAAAAAGTTGTATTTTTTAAAACCAAAGCAATTCTTATTATCTGTAGTGTTATATTATAGAGTATGGATATGTAGCAGAGTCAGTGACTTAGATGAAATGCAAAAAACAAACACGTGTTAGAAAAACTCGTAAGGTGCGGTCATGTTAGCGAAATTTTGCCGGAAAAGGAATCCATTTTCAGTTGTCGATATTGTAGCGACGCATTAAGTCACTGTCATACCAAGAAACCTTTGGAATGGCAATTTTGTGTGACCAACACAAAGATGAACGAAACATGCGTCGTGACTTTTTCGCCCTTGCGTGAAATGGATTGCTTGAAATGACTGGAATTCGCCTGTAAAATTTTGGTAAATGTGATCGTACCTCTAGACTACATTCATAATTAAACTTATAAAGGGCAGGGCTTTACTCCACGTTAGGTTATTTATTAGAAATGCTCACAATTCCTGTCGCATTAAAGTAGCGTATTCTTTGTTTTCCTTTTAGGAGAGCTGAATAAATAAATAGATAGATCGATGTTTATGTATTTATCGACTGCATTCTGCACGTTAACTCGCAACCCTTGTTGAGCAAAATATGTAAAGTGCTATTTTAAGCTTGCCTTTAAAATTACGTAGACTTATAGATGGTAGGTTATTTATTTTGCTAATGTTTCAATCGCACTTTTTGTCTGAACAACACCATCTGCACCGAGTTGCAGACGTAGTCGAGGGAATCGAGCCTTCTGAAGGAGAACCAACTGTCCTGTTAAACCAGCAACCCTCACACACAGCTGCATTGTGGGATATGCCGAACGGTGTCCGCTGGAAAACAAGAAAACTTTTCTTGTAGCAAGTAGCGAAGCTTTCTGGGAAGTTGAAGCCGCATTAGACTTTACCGCCTCAAGTTGTTTTGGGTTTCTTTCTACCAGCATTTGGAACTGTTAAAGGCCTTTTCCCGTTTCCTGTTACTCTCAGGAGGTCACGCTGAACTACAAAACACACACACACGCAACAAGATGAGGACTGGTGATGGGGTCGCTCTCTCAACAGGATCTTGAAGCCCAAATCAGATGGTATTCTATAAACTCCTGGACACTTTTTTTTTTGGTCTTTCTAACCATTGTGACTATTCCTGTCCAATCAGCAGTCTTCTTTAGCTTCGTCTCTGAAGCTGAGTGGCTCTAGACGGTTTCTTCAGTTGATCTTCGGTGTTATGGAGACTTGTGGAAGGAAAGCAGCACTGTAGGTAAAAAAACTAAGTATTCATCTCACTCTTGTCAGCCTCCTAGATTAGTTTTCATAGCTTCTCTGAACCTATCAGAGCCGGAGAAGGTATCATGCATATCATAGTATCTGTGTATCAGTTTATTCATGTCAAATCAGTCACATCTTCTGCAGAGTTGATGCCATTTGTGACACTATCAGTAAGAGCCAGAACATTATTCATTTCTAAATTCCCATATGGATCATTTGCCAAATCATTAAAGACGTTTGTATAATTCAGTCTGTTTAAACTCTCCTTGATGGAAGCGCACAAACTCTGTTGTTTGATTCTCTGTTTTGCATCACGATGTTGTAGATAGATCTGCTTTTAAAGGCGGATTATGAGACCGTCAGCAAACCATTTCATCTGATTTATCATTTTGAATGCATCAGTGTTTGAAGAATTTTTGTACTGTGTTTTGTACATGCTTTTTTTCCTATCTGCCAACGTCACAGCTACACTGGTCAAGTTGTACAGCACAAAATGTCACCATTTATCTGGATGTTCATAAGAAAGTGTGCCTCACATTCCATACTTTCAAAATCTCGTTTTTATTATCCTAGGCCATATCATCAATGCACTTTACAGTACATGAACACATTTCAAAGCATTGGGTAAGATGTATATACTATAAAACACTTAATTCTCGTAATGAATGGTGGGTTCAAATAGAGATTTGTCTTTAAAGAGAAACATTTAGTCATTACTTGTCCCTTTATTTATCTTTTCTCTGTTCATAAGACAAAGTTTTATTTTTACGTGATTACAAAATCATCTGAATCAGAAGACACGTTGTGCACACTTAATATATTTGCATTTTAATTGTTTCTGTAAGGTCAAAAGTGGAAGTTGGACTAAATAATGGGACTTTACACTTTCTTACTTATTTTACTTTTCAGCCCATCGCTGTTGTTCAAGCTCGGAGGTTTTGCCTTTAAACATGCAAAAAGAGTTTCTGCTATCTTTCACACAACTTGCTTCTTTTGTATTTGCACAAGTCTGATTGTGTTGCACCTTTTTCACTAACAGACAAATGTCTGAACATAAAATTAGGAACAAAAAATGACTCCTTAATTCTAATTAAAGATGAAATTGTATTACTGTACTGAAAACAAATTGTATTTGCAACTGAATGTTTGTCCTTGGTAAACACATGAAATGACTATTATATATTGATATTTTTTCTATGTGACTTGGGAATTTGGGATAATATATGTATCCCCTTTACTGTACAATGAATTAGTTATAAAATCTTACTGGTCTTGCATTTTTGCAAAGAGTCTGAATGCATGAACATTTGTACTGTATTGCTCTATTTTTTTTAGGTGTAGTGGATGGATGTAGATTGTTGCAGTCCATAGCTAAACCAAATGCAACATTGACAAAAAAAATAAATAAACAATTCTAGATTTGCCGCTTCCAGATTTCTGTGGTTCGGATGCGTTCTGATATTTCAACATGGAATGAGAACGATCAGATCTGTTTTGCTCTGACAGTAATCAGATAAAGCTAACAAATGCTTCTGTGATGTGTTGATAATCTGTAAATACAAACCTTTGAGTATGATGTTGTAACTTCCAGAAAAAGTGGCTGGCATCTGGCTTTTGTAAAAGCTTGAACTACTTCATGCTGTTATATGCGAGACCCCTTCATGCTTTTCAGTTCAGCAGTTTTATGGCATGTGCAGTTTCGGTGTGAGTGTAAGTGACACCAGCCTGACTGGGGAATGATCTTAATACACTGAATACAGATATCAATATTAATGTGATGTTATGATGTAAGTGTGGGCCAACAATCATAGCGGAAACAGTTGGATGTGGTGGTCCAACTGGTATTCATGCTTACTTTTTTATTTGCATTTAGAAAGGCACAGTAGATTGTAAAACTGAGAATGAGGTGTACATTTAAACATTTTATTTTATGAGATTTCACTTTGTTGGGTATTGTATGATGTGTATAAATTATGTAAATGTCGACAGATTGGTTTAATTTCAAATAGGAATGTAATCCCTTTACATCTTTCTGGACCAGTTAAAGGAATAGTTCACCAAAAATGAACATGTACTCCCCCTCCGGCCCTCCAAGTTGTAGATGACTTTGTTTTGTGGAGAAATTTAGCTCACAGACGGATCCTCTGCAGTGAATGGGTGCCGTCAGAATGAGAGTCCAAACAGCTGATAAAAACATCACAATAATCCACACCACTCCAGTCCATCAGTCCATTTGCATATTTTTCTCCTGATTCAGACAGGACAAAGAGGGCTCATATTTTAGTAATGGTCTGAAGTTAAAATGTAAAATTTGTTTCATACAAACATGCAACTTTCAGCTTCACAAGATGTTAAATGATGGATTGGAGTGATGTGGATTATTGTGATGTTTTTATCAGCTGTTTGGAATCTGATGGCACCCATTCACTGCAGAGGATCCATTGGTGAGCAAGTGATGTAATGTTAAATTAATCCAAAACAGTACCCATGAAGAAACAAACTCATCTACATCTTGCATGGCCTAAGGCTGAGTAAATTTTACACAAATTTTAAATTTTGGGTGAACTATTCTTTTAAACCCTTGTGGTCTTTTTATGAACCCTTAATACTGTTTTTGTTACGTTTGTGAACAAATATAAAGACTAAGGATATATTGAGCTTTTACCTTATTTTTGTAAAGTGAATAATCTTACAGAGTGGTTTGGAAAGGCGGTTGCTTGTTTATTGCCTTATTTGAGAGATTATTATAAGGCTTAGACATGTTTTTCAGGAGTATTTTGATTTGATATTATTAATGATACTGAAGTATCTCTAACTTGAATGTATGTATTAAATATTCCATGTTATTGTATTATAAAACATTTGTTTTATGGTGTCTGAATAACATGTTTACCTGGTATGTGTTGATGAGCAAATGCAACATTCAGTGCATGCCTATTTTTAGTCATTTACATTTTTGAGATTTGTAAAATGGTCTGTAGAAAGTAAGCATTGTGTTTTCTTTGCAGCATGTTTCTTTATTTTCTCAAAGAGCCATGCGGTGTCTTAAAATTAGGCTCTATTTTTGGTGATCACACTTGTCAAAGACATGGAATTAAAGAAAAGAAAAATGTTCTTCTATTTTATTCAAATTATATGATTGTAACCTTGAATTAATTGTACTTTTGGATCAGACTGTATTTGGAAATAGATTTATTTTACTAATGGAAACGGACATTTGTGGTCTGTTTTCTTATCCTTGTAGCAAAGCTGTTAGCAGCTCTTTTGTTGTCACCATAAATCAACCATTCATATTATTCGTGCCATTGTAAACAGCACAAGACATTGTTGAGACATGCTCACCTTTGTAGACAGGTTTTCAACTTTCACAAGAGATGTAGCTACTTTGAAAATGATGTAACCCACTTCAGTTTTAAGTCTTGCACTTTGAGAGAACGTGATCAAAGATTTATCAGAGCAAGAGTAGCCCCCAAAACATTTAGAAAATGATTTGAGCTGACAGTGTGCTGCTTTGGAATAACAGAATGGAAAAGAGAGTTGTATGGGGAAGCTGTAATTTTATACTTGTGCTTTGTAAATGTTTTCTATGTGCAATATTTGATAATGTAAAACTGGTATTTTTGTGGTTTGTATGCTGCAGAACTGATTATTTAAGATGCACGCAGTTTTATAAGAAAGGTTTGGAAACTTACTAAACAAATATTTTGACGGAAGCCTGTATCTGCATGCATATTGACTGCTGGAAGCTGGAGGTCAATAAATATGATTTGAATCATCTCGTCTTTGTCTCTGAATGGAAAATATATAAGTGGGTTGTAATCTTATCCTGAACCATATACACTGTTAACCCATTTGTGCCCAAATTTTTCTGAATGGTTTCATGCATATAGTCATGTTAATAGTGTCCGATCTGAACCTGTTCTGCATTTATTTTCCCCAGGTTTTAGTTTATTTTCTTGAAAATCATATGTGAATGTGCGGCAACTATAGTTGCCAGTGGGCAAATATGTTGTATTCACCACTTCAGTCAAATTTAAATAGGAGGAGAGCATTTTGCATCTAACTCAAAATAACTGCTTTCAAAAGATCAATCTTTATTACAAATTATGCATAAAAGTCGAAGAACATTCAACGCGACCCTCCAAAAAAGTTGCTTCTAGTTTATAATCGCTTGAATATGAAAACACAATAAATTCATTTGTCTTAAAATGGTGGAACATAGTGCAGAAGAAAGAGCAGCTATTAAGTTGACCCAACAGGGTACTGTGTATCAAGAAGTTAATTAAAAATAAATAAATTAAAATAATTAGAATGAAGGAAATACTACATCTATATAATAAAAAAGGTATACCTGAAAGAACTTATGCATTTAACTGTTTGGTTACCAACATTCTGCAAAATATCTTATTTTGTGCTCAACAGAAGATAGACACATAGGCACATATTGATTAGGTGTAATGAATTAACCTTGACAAAAATCCTTGATATTCATGAAATTAATGATATTCTTTTGAAATATATGATTATTTAAATAAGTATCATTTGTAGGCTACACCCATGATTGTTTATTTATTTACTTATTATTGAACATGCTGGTATTTTCATTCTCACAACTGTGTTAAATGAAAATAAATAAATAAAAATAAATAGAATGAAGGAAATATTAAATCTATATAATAAAAAGGTATATCTGAAAGAAAATTATGCATTTTTTAGGCCCATAGTCGTCAGTGGCTTACTGTAATAGGTGATTTCATATAATAATGTAAATTCATTACTTGTTTGAATTTCAGCATTACAAATTAATCATAAGCTACTAGTCATAAAATTATTAGGGTCCTTGACAAATTATAATGAAACACATCCAAACTGGATAAAGGGGCCTCAGTATTTTGCCCCTTACGAGACATAATGTCATAAAAGGGTGAAAAACATGATCTACATAAATTAATCCTATGTGTTAGCTCTTTATCTTTCCATTCTTCCTTTTGTGTAAGTGACTGAAGTTAGTAAACTGCTGCTGTCACCCTCCATGGCAAAAGCAGACACAGAAGTGGTGCAGTACAGCTGTGGAAAGATTGCTCTCTCATCTCCTCCTTTTGACAGATTTATTCCTGATTAAATTAAGGTCTACTGTACAGTAGAGATGTCAGTTAAAGGGTTAAGTTATGCTTTAGGTGGGATATTATGAAAGAAAAAAGCACTAAACGAGACCAATAACCTTAATTCATTAACCTGTTAACACAGTATACTCCATTTCCCCATGATATGTACTTACAAGTTATTTGCCCACCGGCCACCCACCGTTTACAAAAAACTATAGATCTCCTGGAAGATTTGTTTGGTTTGTTTGTTTGGATGATTCTAGCGACCTTCATGATTATATTGATATATATATATATATATATATATATATATATATATATATATATATATATATATATATATATATATATATATATATATATATATATATATATATATATATATATATATGTCAACAATAAAAGCGTATTAGTAATATGAAAAAGTAATTTCTTTAGGAGGGTTTGCCTTCGCCATGCTTCCTGGAAGTAGGGGTAGGATGTTGACAGCCTCATGTGACATTTTTTTTCTTGAAATCCTTTATTTGGTTGTTTACTTGCATGTCATTGAGAAATATAACATGGATAACATCTAGAGAAATACTTACAAAAGGAAAATGACAACCATAAACTGCGGCAACTATAGTTGCTGGTGGGCTTAAATGGGTTAAAAATAAAGGTTCTTCATTAATGGTTGCATTAAGAACCTTTACTATCCATGGAACCTTTCAATTCATCAAAAGGTTCTTTACAGTGGAAAAGATTATTAAAATGTTCTTCACTTTTTTTTAAATATATGTTCACTGAAGGGTTCTTTGGGGAACCAAGACTCATTCATCCAAGGCATCACTGTGAAAACCCCCTTTCTGATTTTTTTAAGAGTGTACTTGTGCTCGCTCACACCACCCAGATTATTTAACAGCGCAACGTCTGTTCTGTTCGCAGGGTTCGAGTGAAGTAATTTCGCCCCAGCCACATGAGCGCATTCAGCCCGTTCTCTTCAGTCAAATAACACGACTTTACACTTTCCAAACGTCCGTTAACTTTACCAAAAATGACCCGATACAGGCGGGAAGGGATATTTTTGAAAATATGCCTGCAAATTATTGTTTCTTCGCGGAGTTCGCGCGTTATGCATAATGTATTTTTGCGGACAAGCGATGCAGGAGTCGTTAAGGACGTGTGCACACAGACGACACAGGTATTTACTTAACACAAAATATTTCTGTTGGCATGAAACGTTAACTACAAACATATATCTGGGATTATTAACAGATGCGATTCGAATACAATAAGGCCTATACAACAAGTATTGCAATAATTAATATTTAGGTCCACACACAGGAGAATCCGAGAAACAACAGCTAAAGTAAGACAAGCGATTCAAACCGACATTTGCAATATTAATAATGTCTGGTCTGTCCGCTGATGTAGCGAATGCTTGCTCATTAAGATCAACATAATTCGTTCACGCTTTACATTAAACAGGTAAAATTCGCGACTTTAAAGAACTAATTTACCTGGCTGTTCATGAAGTTTGCGTTGTAAGTGTAACGTACAATACAAAGAGTCAAGAGACTTTCCTATTAATTTAAAATCCCAAAAATGGCGGCGGGGAGAGCTTTACTGTTTACTCAAGAGCAATCAATGGTTGCCAGGGCAACTCTGACACGTCACTATGGAATGTTCGTGGATGACGTCACACTGGGCCGCTGATTTACCGATTGGAACATTTTATTTCATCGTCGCTTGTTGTGCGAGTAATATCAGTGAGTGAATATCTGTCTGAACGAGTTCGAAAATCTTGCTTAATCGTCTTGTCAAAAAAGACCAGAAATTCAGTTTGATAATATCAAACGGCTCTAGAGAGATCACTCTCAGAACTGTTTAAACGAGAACTGTTGAAAGTCTCTGTAAAACATGAAGAGTTCTCCTTTAGGATCAGAGATTGCTTTTAACAAGAATACATCTTTTTCATCATCATCTTCATCGTCCTCAGTTGTGGATGAAATGTCAGAGATGTCGCTGAGGAACACATCTCTGGACTCATCCGATGATGATTCCTCCAGTCACTGTACTGACAGGCTTGTGAAACATCAACTGCTGCTGAACAAAATCCTGGACCTTCAGTACAGAGCCCGAGAGCGCCAGGAGGAGTTTCAGTCACTGCTGGAGCGATTTAACTATATACGTTAGTAATCTGGTTTTAGTTATACACTTATACATATGTAGTTCAGTAGCCTACTCAGACCAATGAGTTGAATAGAGTGGTCAAGTTAATGGTCTTTAATTGGCCTGATTCTTCAAGCCCTCACAAAAAACTAGCACTTCAAATAATAATAAAAAAAGAATACAAATTAATCAGATACTCATATTTAGGCATGTATTGGTATTCAGTTGTACCTAAATGCATTGCAAACTGATCAACCAGTAAAAGTAAAATTTAAAAATTGCTATTAAAATAAAAATATATTTAGTGTTTAAAACTATAAAATCAATAATAATATTCATGGCTTTTTTTCTTAATTTTCAAACATTAAACAATCGACCTTTAACCTTCATTTTTTGAGGAGAACTGTAGATAGCCCTTAAAACTTCTCTTTTGTTGACAAGCATTTCAGGAAAGATTGATGATGCCTAATGCATTTACAGATTTACTCTAAAGCCCCAAATTGGGATCAGATGCAGAGATGAGATCTGCACTTGACTTTGAGACAAGCAGCGCATATATTTAATTAAATCACAGCCTTTGAGATTTGACAGTGACAACAAGGCAATTCACGATTTCAGTTTCATTTTGATTAACTGTGCAGCCCTAAACCATATATTATGTATATTATATATAATTATATATATATATATATATATATATATATATATATATATATATATATATATATATATATATATATATATATATATATATATATATATATATATATTGATCTGCTTTTTAATATAATCTAACTGTACTTAACAGTTAACGATACTTATGTTTTGCTTCTTGCAGAGGAATCGCTAGAATGGGAGATTGAAAAAGTGGAGAAATCCATGGTCAGCATGGAGTGGCTGGAGGACTTGCAGAAGATCGTTAATGAGTTTCAGGCCAATATGGTGTACAATGTGAGCCGCCTTCGAGAGAGCTTCAGAAAAATGCAGGAGGTTGCCTCGAAAAAAGTTCTGACCGTGAAGGCAAAAGGTAGGTTAATGTACACACACACACCATCATTCATTAAAAAGCATATCTAAATCACTTTGGCTGCAGTCTGATCTAAAATGCTGTGTCAAGGAAGCTTACAGTGTACAATGTGTTGGTTCTCAGGTAAACCAGGAAAAGATCTGGATGCCAAAGTAGTTAAAAGCATTCAGTCTCTGCCGACTTGTCCCACAGTTGCAGAATTGAAGGCAAATTCAACCGCTGCATCAACGTACTCATCAAACCTGATCAACGCCTTGAATAACATCACCAAATCATCCTCCTGCAGTCCAGCCACAAGCAAGGCACTAAAACTATTGGCAGCGACCATTGAAAACCTCAACAAGGCATTTCAAGATCACTGCTTAGAAATTAAGACTCTCAAGACACCTCAGAAAGAGAGAAAGGTGGTTCAAGATGTGAACAGAGACGTCTTAGTTTCTCCTGTGCACCAAAATGGATCTGCAGGTCAGCAGCAGAAGGTGCAAAAATTGCCTGCCTTTCCTGTGAAACCCAAGGCAGATGATTTTGGTTTCCCTCAGGTCAAAGAGCTTGTACGGGAGACAAAAGTCAAAGTGTTGCCACTAGATAGACCAGTGGTAACATTAGACACAGCCAATGTTCCCTCTAAGCTGCGCGCGTGCGCGGCCGCGCAGGCCAGTTGAAGTAGCCGCGCAATAGATTTTTCAGACCGCGCACATTTTTCAGACCGCACAATTTTTTTTTCAAGGGTTAAACATCTGAGCATCAAAGGCGATGCAGGCTAGGTAATAAACATTTAAAATACTGAGATGTGACAACCAAGCCGGATGTAGCCTACGTTAGAATGTTTACATACAAGTATCCTAGGTTACTCTTGGCGGGCGCCCCGCAGCAGTTATACAGTAGGCTACCATGGCGAAGAGAAAGGCAGATCAGGTGCCCCAGAAAAAGGTCTGCCTAACGTTTAAACATGAGTGGCTAGATGAAATAGTCCAAACTGACACAAAAGATGGTCCAGGTAGGATAAAACTGTCAGACATATTTACATATGAAGAAAGGAGTGGCGTGATCTGCAAATTCTGCTCGGAGGCAAAAGTGAAAGGAGAGTTCGCTCGGGGGAAACATTGGTCCGAGTGGAAGCTTGATTACCTAAAGCGTCATCTGACACAGAAAGTCCATGTAGACGCATTGAAAACATTAAGACTTAGACATGGGAACTCTATCGATAAAATTCTCACCGAAACTAATGAATCCCGAGAGAGAAGAATTCAGAGAGCACGATCCGACCCTGAACAAATAAAAATATTGATCGACAATGTGATGCTAGCAATTAACACCAACATGTCCATGTTATCAGTTCAGGATATACACGATCATATGGCAAAATACGTCGACCTACCTCAGAGTTGGAGAAGCAAAAATTATGCTTTTGAATTTGTGGAATGCATCAATTCAGTTGTGCAGACTGAGATGATAAGCAGCATAAGAAATGCTCGTGTCCACACACTAATTGTGGATGAAAGTACCGATATCTCAGTGCATAAGATGCTTGTCCTTTACATTAAGTTTCGGGAGCAAACTGATTTCAGTTACAAGACCGTTTTTGCTGGAATCATTCAGCTTTCAGGATGCACTGCAGAAAACATCCTTGATGCCATTACCAAGTTCTACGCAGACCATGCGCTAGACATGAACAAAATGGTCATGTTTACTTCAGATGGTGCTTCTGTCATGTTAGGCAGACATAAAGGAGTGGCTGCTTTACTGAAGCGTCAGGTACCGCACCTGACTGAACAACACTGCGTGGCCCATAGGGAGGACTTAGGAATCGATGACGCATGGAAAGATGTCCCTATAATGAAAGAGGTAGAAACGCTACTCCGGACAGTATACTCCATGTTTTGCAGATCATCTGTGAAGAAAGCCAAATTCACAGAGATGGCAGAGGTTTTAGAAGTGGATTCGCTGTCTTTTAGACCGTTGAATGAAGTGCGTTGGCTGTCACGCTACCAAGCTGTGCACGCTTTTTTGCGAAATTTCAGCGCGTTGACCGAATACTGTGCAAAAGATGCTGACTCTGACCCCATTGCGAAATACTGTCATAGAAAACTAACCGACACCAAGTACAAATTTGCTATCACTGTGCTAGCAGAAGTGCTTGAGGAACTCGCTCAGCTGTGCACCTGCTTACAGCGCAGTAATCTTACGGTCATGGATGGGCACTGCATTGCCAGAGCGAAAATACAGAAACTACGAGCGCAATATTTAGGAGAGCGAGTTCACTGGGGCAAACGAGCGCTCGCAGTTTTGGAAAGTGAGAGTGCAGTGAACACACGGGACATTCTTCTGTTTGTCCATAAAGTTTGTGAGCACTTGGATGCCCGCTTCCCTGAAAATGAGCTCAAAGAGTGGGCTGCGTTTGAGCCGGACACGTTGGATCATGCAGTTGGTGAATTTGATCATGGGCTGAATGACGTGACCAGTCTGGCGAAGAAGTTTGAAGCGCTTATGCATGAAGCAGACGATTCGGTCCCGGGGCGCATTTGTCAACAATACAACGAATTCAAGTTCATGGTTAATGAAAAAAGGAAAATCGGACTGCTCAGATCATTTTCTGAGATTGTAACCTGGTCGCTGAAAAGTGAGCATTTTCCAGATCTGGCACAACTTCTTGACATTTGTGGCACATTCCAAGCATCCAGCGCCGACTGTGAACGCGGTTTCAGCCTAATGAATGCCATTAAGACAAAATCGCGCAACCGCCTTGAAGTTTTCCATTTGGACCAACTGATGAGAATTAAATTAAGGCAAAAAGAGGGTCCTATAGACCTTGACAAGGTCTACAACCACTGGAAAGGGGACAAAGACAGGCGAGAGAAGATTTGAGGTAGAAATTTATTTCCAATATTTTCAATTAGACCTATTAGGCCTACAATATAGATCAAAGTGATCTTGATTACTGCAACAACATTTTGACATAATTATGTTTAGTCATTGAATCATGTAGTTTCATTCTGTTTTAGTATATTTGCAGTTGTTTAATGTAATAATGATTTTGTGTTTTGAAGAGAAATTATGTTAATCTTTTGGTTAACCTGTTTTTCAGATGCTGTTCTTTGGAGAGATGTGTCTTTCATAGGCCTGATAGGCCTATCATCCTCAAAGAAATTCAAACGTTTTGTAACCTAGTTTGTTGCACTAGTTTGTTGCAGTTATTCAATTGTTTATATAGGCTACATTTAGGAAAATTTACACCATGTCAATTTAATAGGCCTATTTTTGTTAAGCACAGCATTAGCATTTTTCTTTCAATGAAGTTCCACTTAAATGTTGTACCTGCTGAGAAATGACTAAACATCTTGGATACTTTTATTTTTTATATATCATTATCAGTCATAATAACCAGTGAACCAGTCATAACCTCTCTAAACCTTATTGAAACCTTATCAACCAAATATCCTTTAAGTTCAACTAAACTGACCATCACCATCATTAAAATCTTCCCAAAGTCCAAACATTATAAAGGTTATTGAATAAATATCAACCTTGTAAACATATTGATGCATTTGCTGTCATCTCTTTAAATCCCCTATGGCTAACGCAGGCTCGTGGTCATTTTCGGCAGGTCGTGTGGTTGCGAATTGCTCACAGTACTGAAATGTGCGCTCAGAAAAAAAAGAATTTGCTCAGTTCTGGAAAAAATTAGAGGGAACATTGGACACAGCTCCAAAAGACCTCCAGAGTCCGTCTGCTGATGGCCCGTTTCCTCCTGGCCTTGCCAGGACTTTTGCTCTCCCCAAGATCACACGATCTGTTGAGGAGACAAAAGTTTCCACAGAGCAAAAGGCAAACGTCAAATCATCTGAAGAGACACGAGTTGATGCAGAGACAATGGAGATAACAGAAACACCATTTGAAGAGACAATGGTTCAGAAAGACCCCCAAAGTCCATTTCCTCATAGCTTCCATCGTCCGTCCCCCATCAGATCTTCTGCTCTTCCTCAGATTTTGCAGACTGTTGAGGAACCAGAAGTTGATACGGAGACAATGGAGATAACAGAGACACCATTTGAAGAGACAATGGTTCAGAAAGACCTCCAAAGTCCATTTCCTCATAGCTTCCATTGTCCGTCCCTCGTCAGATCTTCTGCTCTTCCTCAGATTTCACAGTCTATAGAGGAGACAAAAGTTTGTGCTATGTCAGCGGAAGAACGTCAGAGTCTGTCTTCTGTCCACACCCGTCCTTCCTCGTCTGTGAAACTGCCCAAAATTCAGACTCCAGTAAAGCCTTCACTTCAGAAGTCTGAGAAACCCGAGACTCGCAAATATGATTCTGCAGTCTTGGGCAGCATTGAGGAGCAGTACATGAAGAACAGCGAGGAGGACGGAGACAAACTGCTTCATACAAGCATGAAAGACCCATCGTTCATAATTGACATCAAAGCTCAAGAAAACAACCTCCAGCAGCTGGATCGAGCTTTTCAAAATAACAACATTTCCTCTGAAATGTACGACCTGTGCAGAGGAACCGTCAATCAGACACTTAAGAGTGTTGAGCTGCGTCTTGGATGTCTTTTACGGAGATATATCAAACATGTCCAAATGAAGCAATTAAGGTAAGAAAAACTTCCTTTGGCTAATGGTTTATTTGATTATATGTTTTGTGGTAAATCATTTTATAATATGCCATAAAACAATTCTCATTTTGGCTCATTGCATTTTTTCTCTGTTATACAGGAAGACGCTCGATGGAAATTTCAAGGCGACCAGAAATTTAAGGGATGGACTGGAGTTCAAAAAAGTCCATTCTCAGCTCTGCAAGTTTGACCGTTTCCAGCAGAGTGTGAACAAAATCTGGGACGCCAAGCAAGCCTCCACCGATGAGACACGAGGACTCTGCATCGCACGGACGGCCCATTTATACCAGCAGGTCAGTATGAATTAGACAAAATGGCATTAAAGCATTGATACTGAGTCTTACACTAGTTTGTCATGTTCTAATAATGTAAACAACATTAATTATATGGCAGATGTAAATAATAATATAAAACATGTTGTTGTCTGCCTACAGGTGAATGCGGTGCATGGCCTACATCTGACAGGCATATCATTTGTGCAAAGGCATGTATCACTGCCTCTGCTCACTGTGACACCCGTGCGGTTCAGCTCTAATTTGTGTCGATCTCCTCCTCGTGGACCGCAAACTTCACCGAGCAGAGCCAGTCCAGCACGTCATCCTCAAATCCACCCCAAACCTCTGCACCACACGACCAGGAACACACCAGGCAGTTTACTGAAGATCAGTCACATTCAATAATGATGGCCAGTGTCAACATAATGGCTCGTATCTAAACCTAAGAACAGATAACTGAAATGTCACAAAAGTGAAACAAAAGCGAGGACGCATCAGGAACAGACTCTGGAAAAACAGAAGCACCGGCCTGTAGACATAGGAAGATGGGTTCATTTACATTTGTTACACTGCACTGCTCAGTCAGCGGTTATTGACATCAAATAGAGTCAAATAGCCAATGTTATATTAAGGAAGAGCTATGACTTAATCAGTGTATATTTTTAAGCACATATTGTAAGAAATATATGAATAAACATAAATAATAAAAATGATAAATAATAAAGATATTAATCTCTCTTAATTGTTGGGCACTTAAGTATTTTGATCAATTGATCGAAGCACACCACTGATTAGATTTGGTTGTGTTTTATGGCCTGTAATACAAATTTATTATATTTCAATGCTTATGTTTGTGTATTATAAACATTAAAATAAAAACAATAAAGCGTGTGTACATCTGGAAAAATGTGTGTGATGTGTAAATAAGTCTGATGATGCTCAACAAGTCAGGTTTAATATTGCCATCTGCTGGCGCTTTTGAAGAACATTTAGACAAAAGATGTAACTATCCCGGTTTCAGTTTTTTTTTTTTTTTTTTTTTACTCTTGATATTAATAATTTTAGGTTTTACTATCTCTTGTCTGTGCGAGAAAAATGTTAAAAGTTATTGAAATCATGTAGAAATATTCAGTTTGAGTCTTTGTCCTGCAGAGGGCAATGTGTCAATATTTTGATATGAACAGTGAACTCGTTACACATTATGAGGTCATCGAATGACAAAAACAGTCCTGATTCATGATTGCAACAGCCTTTATTTGTATTATGCAGCTGGAGGTGTGTTCGTAAAAAACAGAGAAAAACAACTTTAAACCACAGTCTTCATTTTTCATTCATTATTCATTTATGTATAGCCGTTTTTTTTCACCATCTTATCTCTGTTGACCTGAATGGACAAGTATCATAGACATATCGCCTCCAGGGAGCCCTGCAGTCCTTACACCTTAAAATCATTTCAGCAAACACAAGGTTTGAGTTTAAACACATAAACACTCATAGTAAGCATTTCCATTGTTAAATTCATCTGACTTCATGTTGAAACCGTTTAGTGTCTGGCACTCACCCGAATAGAAATATCTTTCACGTGAGCCCTTCATTAGTACAATTTAACCGTCGTTTGGTCAAAAGACATAAAAGCATCACGGAAAAGGTCACCAGTAAAAAGATTTGTGCTGAAAACTGAACGTGTTAAAGGATCCACAGTCGTCTAAAAATCGCACTCCTGACCAAGCAGAGCAGGAAAGCGGTGGAAAGAAAAGAGAGTGAGAAAGAGCACTAATTTTGTCCAAGATTCACATTATCACACCGTCTGGCTCTTTCAGACAATCACAATCATTTGAGGCAAGATTAGGGTGTCAGTCCCGGTGCAGGGTCAAAGGTCAGAGGTTGCCTTCGCCTTATCTAGCCGTTTAGACTTTAGAAAAGCCATGGCAGTATCCGCACCACAGTCCGCGTGAGGAGGACTTTAGGCACCAGTGGGGTTTTCATCCAGACCGAATCAGTTCATATTTTAATAGTAAAACAGCAAAGTGCATCAGTTGTGGCCCAGTCCGCCAGGTTCAGCTCGGTTCAGAACGGCAGTCACATGATGCAGCACTTGTTCTTGAAAATGTGCGGGTGTTTGTAGCGCAGTCTTTGTTTGGGCCGATATTTCTCTAGATACGTCAGCTGCTTGCTGTTTATTGCACCTCTGCGCTTCCTGCGAACACAGAAAATTAGCATTAGTGTGTTGATTTACATTTGTCACGCTCCAACCGAATGAAACCAGGCAGATAAAAATGGCTTGCGATCTCACGTTTCATTCCAGACCATGCAGGGCTGAAAATAGCATTGAAATTAAAATTGTAACCAAAGAGATGGAGCTTAAAGGGTTAACTGTGAATCTTTTGCATGATGAAAGCTTTCAGTTTGGCCTTGCTATCAAAAGGCACTCTGGCAAGCGCAAGCAACTGAGAACAAGTGTTTAAGATCCACTCGTATGAATGTAGCTGCTGACGGCAAGAGCTCAAGGTCTGTGGTTCTTGAAAGAAGTCAAGAGAAAGATGTACGCACTGTCTGATGAACTGGATGGCATCTTCGTACTTCATCCCACTTTCAATCAGTGCCACGGCCACAAGTACTGGAGCTCTGCAGGAAAAAAGAAAAAAAAAAAAACAAATTTTGAGAGAGGTGCGACACTGACAAAAACAGACTGCTGTATGTGTGTGTGTGTGTGTGTGTGTGTGTGTGAGTGTGAGAGAGAGAGAGAGAGAGAGAGAGAGAGAGAGAGAGATCGCTCACTGAAACTGCACCTACTCTAGCAATGTCAAAATAGCATATTGTTTAATACTTTTTGTATTCTTGTTTTTATATTCAAGGACCTATGTTTTATTGTTTTTATTTGTTATTTGGCTATTATATGCAAGTTAACTATATATATATATATATATATATATATATATATATATATTACATTGTTTTAATTCTGTTAATATTTGTGGTGTTATATATACAAATAAAGTAATAAATTAATAAATAAAGCAATTGCAAGCAGTTTTTAAGTGTTTTTTATTTATTAAAAGGAAGGGTAAGGGTTTTTCCCATTCAAAAACTTTTTTTTGTTCTGCTGGTTGAATGTCTCTTCACATCCCGATAGCAATCACTGAATTAAGTGGTCTAAATGGACCATTAAATGTTCGACCAATCAGATTATTTGATTATTATCATCAGATTATTATTACGATAGGCTGTCCTACCTACCTGTCAACGTAGGTATTTGCATTACGCTGTTGCAGAACGAATGAGAATGGAAGGCGTTATTATTGTAATATTATGCGCTTTGTTTTCTCACTGGTAATCTGACAGCGTTGACGCCGTCCCTCATCGTGTTGCTGGTTAGACTCTGGTCTGTCTGTGCTCACTTATGTTTTGGAGGAGGTGTGGCTTTGGAGAGTGCTTTGCAGGGAGGGTGGGATCTTATGCTTTCAAAGCTAGCTTGCTATTGCTAGCCCCTCAGAAATCGCCAACCCTAGATTTAAGAAAATGCTACACTTAAAAAATGTTATTTACTTAAAATATTAAATACAGTATAAATTTAATCTATTGCACTTTTAATATTAATATTTTATCAATGTCAATTGTTGTCAATATTTATAACAATAACATTAATAATAAAAGTGTTTAACAGCATTTTAGCTTTCATTGTGGTATCAAACCTGGAAAGCCTAACACACACATAACTACTGGCTCATTAGAAAAGCTCAATTGTTCGATGACCTCAGAGAGATCTTAGAAGCTGTACAGTGAAAAACAGAGTAATGGAGCAATGGAGAGGTATTAAGATGGGTTAATTCATCATACAATAATTAATGTTTCACAAACCTAAAGGTAAAGATTCAGGCATAGTAGAACAAAACAATTTCAGCAAAGGTGAGTGGCCACAACTGATGGATCATTCGGATCGATTTAGACAGCAAAACAAATTTTAATACTTAACCCTCAAAGCTTCCCTTTCAAAAATACACCGTACAGTAAAGACAGTCAAATCCTACAGCACAACTCCAGCTCTAAACAGCGTTGCCATCTGAATTAAATGAAAATAAACGAGTCAGGCCAAAAAAACACAGACACTCTTTCAAGAGTAAAGACCGATTCCCTTTGGAAGTGGATGAAGTGCGTCAGAGATGGAGTTTTACCGCCCAAAAGATGAGAGCAGCGAGGCCAGACTCCCTCCTCCTTTTAACGTCACTCACTGTTTTACAGCTGACGTTTGGGGTGTTTTGTTTCCCTGTACGTGCGCCAACAGAGAGCATAAATACATCATCCGTAGGAGCTCCTTACGAGACATACTGTTCTGCATTTATAACTGCACTAGCACATTATGTTGTGCAATATTGCTTTAGAGAATGACTGATTTTGTCATTACCATGAAACTGTACCCACTGAATTTTGTTATGGTAAAAACAGCTTCCGATTCGTGGTTCAGTCGTGGGACGCCCACTAGGTAACTGGGAGCATCAGGTATAGCTAGAGAATCCCAGTCATGTGGGATAGACAGTCTGGAATAAAGGTCATGGAAAGAGCACGCGTTTGAGGAGGACAGTAATAACATATGCTCCTAAAAAGCAACTTCCTGTTTTGTCTTCGGCTCTCACCCTGATGCCTCTTAAAACAGAGTGTGAGGACTGTTGACTTTGGCGGAGCACTCTGGCCAGTTTAAAGTCTCTGAAGAGGTACCTCTCCCTCAGCCCATAGAGGACTATCAACTTCATCCATGGTTAATAGAGGAGACGTGTCTCCTGGGAGGCCAGAGGTGCATAATGTTCTATAGAGCACATTCTTTTCCAGATTAAGGTCTCGAACAGGGCCCGGAGGTGGGCTTACTTATGGGCCGCCAGACAAGAAATGAACCCATTTACCCCTGAGTTCCCAGGGCTGAGCAAAAACCAGCAAGTTAAAGATATGTTTACATCTTGAGGGCAATGTGATTGTGTTTCTGTAAGCTCATATACTGACCTTCCTAAACCGGCCACGCAGTGCACAGCCACGCAGCAGCCGGGTTCTTCTAGGAATCGTCTCTTCAGGAGACTCAGCCAGTCCTCCACGACCTTAGATGGAGGAGGAGCGCCGTCGTCAAATGGCCAGTCCTGGGGACAGAAGAACAAGCACATACCGAAAAATGACTTCTGTCATCTTTAACTTCAGACTTTTCCAAATCGGACTTGCTTTCTTGTGCTGAACACTAAAAGAAGATATTTTGAAGAATGTTGCTGGTTGCAACTGACTTTCATAGAAGGGAAAAAATATTATGAAAAGTCAATGGGTACTGGCAATTGACTGGCTATGAGCATTCTTCAAAATATCTTCTTTTGTGTTCTACAGCAGAAAGAATTGTATACAGGTTTGGAACAACATAAGGGTGAATAAATGTTTATTTTTTATTTTTGGGTGAACTATCCGTTTCCCATTTACACTGAAAGACAAGCTCTGACTTTGAAACTTTGGACTTTTTCACATTGGCAGCACAGTGACATTTTGATTTTGTAGCATTATTTTTATTTCATGGTTCCATCATGAAGCAGATCAAGATAGCTCTATAGTCTACAGTCCCATTGGTATTTGGTTTGCTGCTCATTTGCATAGATAACCTGTTCAGATTTGTTGTATCCAGTGATTGTTTTTGCTCATGTTGCCTTAGTTTGGTTGCTACAAATTACCGTCAATGTGAACGTCCCTTTAACATGAACAGGCTTTAAGGAAACGAAAGCAAAAAATTTAAAGAGTGGCCAGGTGGCATTTATTTGAAATATAGTACAAACTTTTTAAGCCAAATATTTTGCAAACAATGTAAGTACTGCAACACTTTGTGACTGTCCAACATTAGATGATCATGTTCAGAGTTAAATGTGATGAACCACACCTATGTTTACTCTAATAGGACACCTGTGTGAATTGAAGTTTTGAGAAGAGCTAGTGCAGAATTTGTTTACAGACGCCACCGGATTTGCATTTAATGCAAAGACTTCTTAAATGTGACTTAAGTTTCCAAATACTGGTTGGGGCCACTGCATCAGTCCTCACAGTCTAAGAGAGATCTGATTGCTTTTTCTGTATGTTTCTATACTTGTTTCTTTGTAAAAGTGGGTGATCCAGATGGTGAAGGTGCTGAGGGAGCATAGAGCACTGATTGAGGACTATGTGAGGACCATTTAGAAATAACCTTCAGGGGATGTGCCCCCCTGACAATAATGTAACTGGCTGCTTGTGTACCATAGTACAATGCATTGTTGGAGAAATCTAGTTTCAACTTCCATGGAACTGTAGTAACTTTTTGGCATGTCTGTTGTTCAAACCTTGCTTATTCAACAAAATAGACTGTTTTAATGACAACATCATGAAAGTGGAATAAGAACTTCTGCTAATTAATCATCTGGCGATCAGATTAATGTCAGATTATTGAATTAATAAACATGGCATTTGAGGGCTTTTTTGTCCTCCATGTGTTTTCCAGATGGTTGATACAATCACTGGTTCCCTCTTGCGTCATAGTCCAGGCTTCCTTGAAGGAACTAAGGAACATTCGCACATGCACACTCTGTGGCTTTCTGATGGACAAACTAAAAGATGTAGAATTAAATTTGTATATATTAACTGTATGTACTTCTAACCACAGGTCAAGAGTAGTTTCAACCACACAACTTTGAGATGCTCTTCCCAAATGTTCATTAGAAGTACAGTTTTGGAAATCACCATATTGTTATAATGTGATACAACTTGAAACAAAAGTTGGTTAAGAATGCTTTTGGTTTATACATTTTCAGAACAAAGAATGGGAAATGACAACAAAATCTGAGAGCAACGCTAAATGGTGTATGGAACCAAGGAGTCTCCTGTCAACTGAAATTGTTAGGTTTTTTTTAACTACGGTATGATACGTTTAGGGATGTTCAGATGCTGCTATAAAACCAATATTTATTGTGTGATATTTATTGTCTACGATAATATCATAATTGTAATTTTATTGATATGCGTGCTGACATCGAGTGTCATTCACTTTGCAAAAAATAAATGAAAACGCATTCAAAAGCATTCACTGTATGATGAAGCCTATCAGAATACAGTGACAATGCCCCTATAATTCATGTTATAAAAGCAAAACAAATCCCCATGTTTTATATATATACTCCCATTAAGTATCGAGATATATTTTTTTTGTCAGTATCGCACAACCCTAGTAGTAATGTACATCTGGTTACATCTTTCAATCCCCGTCCCTGTCCCCGGGTGGTTGGTAAAAGCGGTACATGCTTCTGTGTCAGTGAGACAAAGCGCAAGGCCTGGGAGGCATGTGGAACACAGCATAAATTTAGCATAATTGTGTGGCTTTCTTGTGCTCTCGTGACCTCAAGGTGAGAGGTGATTCACAATCATGCTTCACAGGACATCCGGAAAATTCCACGCCTCCTTTCCCATTTGCCCTCCTATATAGGGACTTTGATGTGGTTCAGCTGCTGAGGGTCAATGGTTGCGTAGACCAGCACGCAAACTGGCATGTCTTCACAGGCACAGATGCCCACACAAACACACACTCAAGTGATCCAGAGAGGCTTGGAAGGGCAGGCCTAAATTTTAAAGAGCTTTCTCACAGTACAGATGCATAAGTCACCATTTAGAGGCCTCAAAGTATCGCTTATCACACAAGACTGATGAGTAATATGCAGTCACACTACAGCCCTAGAACGGGATGTTCAACACTAGCAGATGCGAGTCCTTTCAAGTAAACAAGCTAGACTGGCGAGACCGCTAGGAGGCTGGCTTTACAGAAAAGCCTTTGAAGCACGAATGACGCGCCACAAATGCTTCCTCCACTTCCCTCCAGTCTGCCCTATTGATTTCCCGGGCAAACACACCTCCGAAAGCTTTTGGGAGCGGATGGAGGGCTCCTGATGTAATGCAGGTTGGGTAAACAGCCGTGGCCTACTTTGGGAATCCAGAATTATGTAGCAGGGTCACTTGCTCAAACCCACAGATCTTGGTACAAACGGTCTGAGTTGGAAGGGTGCGGAATGGCAATCGGTCCTTTCCCAGAAGCACAGAGTTAAATCATTTGTAGGGATGGGCAATATCTTATCATTTGCAATATACCAGTAAAAACTCTCCCCACGATAAGAATTAGTCGTCCCGGGAATAACTGTAATTGTTGTTGTGATAAGTTGTTGACATATCTATGTGTGATCGAGCGGAGCGACATGTGGAGTTTCTGCACACGGGCGCCCTCCGGCTTTCAGTATGAATTAAACTGTAATGCTTACAACACCATGGTAAAAACAGGAAAGATAACCTAATACTTTTCTCTAAAGAAACATGATTTTTTTTTTGTCTCTTAGTGGATGCATAAGATTTTTTTAATTATCATAACTGACATCATCGCAATAAATACCAGAAATTATTGTGATATATTTTTTAAGCCCATATTGCCCATCCCTATTCCCTTGTTGCAGGTACTCGCACAAATACACACTGCTGATTGTTCCCACTGGGGTTTTTTGCTTCAACAAAGTTTCTCAGCAACTTGTGCGTCACATGACTGACATTGCATGAGCTCACCATGAAGCTGCGGACGTTTTAGACCGTGTTCGATGCCAATGCAAGCAGCTGACGTCCAATGCGGCATACACGTTGAAGTCTTTTGCACGTGTCTTCTAACAGATTTAGCAAATTATCAGGCTTGGCAAATGACTTCGGGACTGCAGAGGTTCGTCTAACAGCCAGCGTGTACTTCATATCCACACAAGGCAGTGAAGATGGGACTTATGCAACAGTTCGCATTGGGTTTCTATTTTCTTTTCAGGCTTGCTGTGAGAAAGTCAAGAGGAAAAGTATAAAAGAAAGGTTGGGTGGTGGGGGAAGGTGGGCGTGGACCAATCGGAGGCCACACGGAGAGACCAGGCTCTGCAGCTACCATAGCAACAGTGACACGTTGACGTTGGTAATAAGAAACAAATGTGGCTGCTTGGAAGGGAACGTTCTCTATAATGACTATAGTGTGTGTGTGTGTGTGTGTGAGAGAGAGAGAGAGAGAGAGAGACAGAGACAGAGAGAGAGTGTATATGGGGGTCAAGGGGGTCTACAGGGAACGGTTTCACTTTTTGCTTTTAAAGCAGAACACTTTTAATAACTGCCGAAGTGCACCAGAAGCTCTTACCTCGCCATCGTTTTCACCATCTGGCCCTTTAAATGTCAGATTAACATGATTTATTTATACAGCTTGTTAAAATAGCTGATTCTGACTGAGTGATGGTGGCTTTCTGAGGTCAAATGTTATTGTATAATGACCACTAAAATTTGATTTTCCAGGTAATTTATTTTCTGAATAGCAGCCCTAATTTTATGTCATTCCTAACACTTAAGTTTTCTAAAATAATTTCATACTAAATTCATATTTTATTTTATTTATTTTTATATATATATATATATATATATATATATATATATATATATATATATATATATATATATAAATATATATCGAAAATTTCTCAAAATGAGATCGTTTTACATGAGAAGCATGTAAAAGTTATTTTATACAATGTTGGTAAACAAAGAGCTGACAGTTTTTATAGTTCCTAGAACTATTAGAGGAAATTCCCAGAAGTTCCCTTTTTGGTGTGTTCACACTGCAGGCGGTTTTAGTTCTAGGAACTCCTTTTGGGAAAACTAATTTAGCTCCTAATTCAGAGAATGGTCTATAAGAACTACCAGTGACATATGTATAGGCTGATTGGCCGATAGTATATAAAACACCGGATACCTGGCATTTTTAAAAAGCAGAGTAAAGCTATTTACTCCACGAACATGGAGAAAGCAACAATAACGACATTTAGCTACCTATTTTTTGCAGAGTAGCATTCTTTTATCAGCTTCGATGATATGTAACACTGCATGTCATCATAAGAGATTGTCAGATTTTCGTGCTCTTAATCACGTAAAATGTGCATTTATATTCCATCTCTGTTAACATGAAATCCACTACACACAATAAAAACAGCTAAACAGCATAAAAACATGCGTCCATCAGTTGTTGATGTTTGTAAATGCCGTAGATAAAGACGTCGCTGTCAGCCTCCATGCCGGCTAGTTCCTAGAGGTGAGTTCTTAGAACTACATGATATGAAATTGACTTCCATAGTATGGAAAAAAAATATATATATTAAAGTCAATGGCTACCGTCAATTATTTGGTTACCAACATTCTTCAAAATCATGTGTTCATCAGAAGAAATAAACCCATACCAGTTTGGAATGGCTTGAGGGTGAGTAAATGATGACCAAGCTTACATTTTTGGGTGAACTATACCTTTAATTTCTTATTCAGTGTTTGTTCTCAAGTAAATTGATCTTGTTTTAAGGACTTTTAGACATTATAACTGGACAATTAAACAAAAATACTTGTTAGGAATACTTTTGCTGTGTATTAAGCGAGATTACGATTTACAGTTAGATGGTCAATATTGTAAAATAAACCCGTTAAGGGTGAAATAAAACCCCTCCAACTCATGTCACGTCCTCTTTTGGAGTTTTTTTTTCTGACAATTCATCAAGAAGATGTGCACTCACCACAACTGTGATCCCATCTTTCTCCAGTGGAGTTTTGTCGTAGGTTATTTCACAAACTCTGACCACCGTCGTGGCACCATACTTCTTAAGATCCTAAATCATGATGGGAACAGAATAAAGGAAATAAAAAATGAATTCAGAAAAAAATAAACAAGGCAGACAATCACCATTTGTTCTGACATAATTTTTCCACATTAATATACAAACACAATCATTTTAATGGAGGGAAAAGTAAGGTAAGCTGCCCATGAACACGCTCCGTCCCTCATCCCTGCCATGTGACGGAGCACTGGGATGGGTATCCATGGAAACGGAGGCTTTGTGGATGTGCTGTTATCATTAAAGCCTCTATGGTTCACACACACTTTCCCAGCAAGATAAGAATGAGTGGGCCATGTGACGGTGGCGCTGTCTTAAGATAGACCATGTGAGCTAGGACTGGATGTGCTGCTAAAAGAGTGTGCGTTCAAGCGAGAAGGTGGGAGAAAACAGATGGTGTAAAGTGTCATGGGTAGACAGTATACAAATTCTCACCTCTATGAAGCTGCTCAGAGTGGAGTTCGTTGGGTTGTGTGTGATTAAGAACCTCATGTTCTTGTAGCACACCTCCACAGGAGCCGGCCGGTTCATCCGAGCCATTGTGCTTCCTCCAAACTGTTAACAAGCAAATTCACTTTTGTGTTTTTGTTCAGTCTCTGAGCTTTTTTCGTGAATAAGACTCCTCGATGTTCAAAGTCCCCAATATCTTCTATGCTCTTCTCTATTGGCTTACTGTAGCCAGAGAGGTAAGATCACCCCATTAGATTTGTGAGGAGTTTCGGGTGGCAGGACCACAGGCGGCAGAGGAAAGAGTGCCTCAGTGCATCCAGAGGTCGTTTTTTCCCCGAGTTTAGACGCGTAGATGTTGAGCGTGGCAGTAGTCTCCAGTCCTCTGCAAGAACGCCATGGACAAAGCCACTACCGAAGGACAGAGCTGTTGGAAAGAGAATCGAGAGAGAGAGAGAGAAAAAAAAGGAGATGAGTTTTCTTCTCTAAAATTAACTGACACGCAGACGCAGGGCAGTCCGCTGAAGGCAAACATGACGCACGCATGACAGCGCGGCTCACGTTAACTGTGAGTGTGTGACCGCAGATTACATCCACCACCCACACAATCCCACTCACACAGACGCACTCAAAACATTGCGCAACAAAGAGGCTGATAGGGACATGATGCTTCACAGAAAGCATTTCCCAGACTTTTTTTGCACTTTTGCAATTTTTTATGCATTTCAGTTTTATAGCACTTTTATAAGCTTTTTAATTTCGTTTTTACAAATTTAAACCTCACTTTTTTGCACAGGCACTGCTTGTTTAACATTTTTCTTATATATATATATATATATATATATGCAAAATTTGTTTATAAGGAATCATTCAAGTAACTTTAAGCAGTAAATGTTCAACAAATGACAACTGCACAAATTACACGGTTCCAGAATTTCTGATCAAAAAGTCTTACCTGCACTATGTCCCTAAGTAATATTTATAGCGATATGGATTTCAGTTCATTCTAGCTCTGGCACAGGTGAACTCAGAGGGATTCAGATGTATGAATGCTGCTCTCATGCGCTCCCCGCTGATCTGTGACTGTAGTGTCTGCAGCAGTTAAAGGTGCAGAGACTCACTGGGTGTTGACAGAAGGCCAGTCGCTCATCCATACTGCTAGCGTCACGATGCCACTAACTGTAAACAATGCTTCTATAAAAGCACTACAAGAGTCGTTAAGTGGCTTACTGATTATAGTTTGGAATAAAATATAAACTGCATACTACTCAGTGTATAATTTATACTACACACTACTTTTAAGTAAAATTATAGTATGTGACACTTGTCACTAGACATGTGTCCGTTTGGTGTAATATGGTTTGTTGAGGTAATGAATATGCATGGCATTGTTAACACACATTTGCTTCTTTTCTATCAACCAGTTAAAATTTATAACACTTCGTAAAAGAGTTTGATGTAAACAACGCCAATATGGACGAGAAGCATGGTGGGAGGAGGAATGCTGCTAATACTTTATCGTCCTTTAAAAGCATAAAGTTGTAGGTTCTGAGGTCAAATATATTGGGCTCCAAAAAACTTAAGAGGGGCTGGTAGTCGAAGATAGTTTTGATCTGTTCACATTGGGCTGGGCGACAAAAAAAATAAAAATAATAATCTCATATTTTTATTCTGAATGGCAATATATGGTACATTCCTCAATATTGTCTATGATTTTCTATTTGGATAAAAAGCCTAATTTTATTTAACTTTTATAGGGGTGTACACAATATATATCTAAGGATTTGCGCAGCTTGTCATAATATTGTGGACAAAAAAAAAATCTTCTAACATAACATTGTAATAACAAAATCACATAACATTTACAGATGAAATTTAAGTTTTATGCACTGAGGAAAACAATGCTCAGAAGTATGTCAGAGCACCTGACACGGCAAGCCACATTAAACTATATGCATAAACTATATCTTGAGAGCCGTTTTGAAGCCCTTAATATACAGCACGTCTCTTATTTAGGACAATTTGGATTATGCACATGCACTCGCAACGTCAAAACACTGTAGTTCATATATAGTCTATAAAATATATATGCATATATTGTAAAAACTCAATACACCACCCAGTCAGATGTTCACAATATCACCTGGCCAGATTTTTCCATGTTTTCCAAAGTGGAAAAACAGCACTGCACAACCTTTCAACCGAGGAAAAAAGAAGTCAAACAGTATTTACATGTTTCTGAACAGCCATTCAACACCAAATCCCTAATGTTTATTTTCAAATATTTGTTTACACTTACAGTTCAACATATAAATCTGGACTAACACGCGCTAGTCTAGAAAAGGATATCTAATGGCTGAAGATATTCTGATTAATATATATTGCTCTTTATAGTAGTGTTGTTTTGCATATTAATATATCTGAAACATTGGTTTACTTTGACAGTGTATATTTTAATTGAAATGCTCAAAGCTTTATTTTTTATTTTTCATTAAACTTGCCGACAGGATGAAAATACTTACATTTTTTTTTTTTGTAATGTAATTCAATATTGTGATAAAACATGATAATATGAACATTTGACTGCCACATGCCTACTTTTTGTCACTTAAGACGACACGCCGAGTCCGAACACTTTCCTCCAATGCTTTTGTGTTGATTTTGGCAGTGTTAAGCATTTTTTAACAAGTACTTAGTATTTATTTAAATCTATAATGTCAAAATCTTATTATAAAAAGTACTGTACATGTAATGTTAATAATGAATTCTTGTAAAAGATGGTCATCTGAGTTATGAGTAAATGCTTCAAAATCAGGCGCATAAAGACTTCATTTGGGAAGTTGTATTAGGCCTTTAAACTGCAATCCTAATCCGCCATTTATGACTGGTAATTAATTAAAACTTTAATACTGAAGCTTAACCTAATTTCCATTTCTTCTCTTCAAAATAAACAAACTTTTCCTAAATGCAATCCACGCTTCCGGAATTCCTCATTGCTCATACACAAACAAATCATTTCATTCACTTTGTGATGCAACAGAGAGAATAAAACAATAACAACCAAACAACAATGACCTATTTAAACGAGTTAATATAAGCCTACTATTAACAACTTCACTGAGGAACAAAATCAAGGCTGTGAGGGTCGATATACACTGAAATTTTTACTATATGCTTTTCTGCAATGTCAGAAAAAAATGCTAAAGTTTTACCTTTAGAGGCACAACAGCTTGTCACTGATACACCAATACATTTTCTTTACCCTTAAAGTGTGCATATTAATCCCTCAGGGTAGTAATACGTACCCTTGAGGTACATCAGTGTGGATCAATGAGCTGTTGAACAAAGAGCAGCATGTAAAACAAACAGTGAGAAGAATACTTCTGACAGGTCCGCCGGGGGTCCGGCCCTGGGGTGCTGTACTCATTTACTTCATGCAGACTAAGGTTAATTGGGTGATTGTATGCTATGTCAACAGCACACAAGGGTCTCAGACATTCAGCGATACACACAGAGACTCGTGAAGATCTGTAAACAATTGCTTTTGAGGTACAGCGTGAGATTTACTGCTAAACCCACAGTATTAGCATGAACTTCAGCGCTGAGGGTAACCATGACAGTGTTGCACTTGTCTACAAAAGCCAATTACCAGCTCATGTCCCGTAAGACTGCAAATACTGGTTAAATATTTGTGCTGACAAGTGTAAGTGCTGCTGTGGGCATCTGGGACCTTCGTGTGGCGGTACTTACAAATAATCCACAGCAAAACAGAGACGGGAAAGTAAGGGGGAAAGAAATTACACTTATGTTTGAAAGCAAAAGAGGAATTTGTCAAAGATGAAGAGACGATATGGGTTGGAAATAGATTGGAGACACGCTAGGGTACTTTACACATGGCCCTCAGTCCCGTAAGAAATAAACAACACACAACAACTACTTATATATTCATTTGTACACAAGCAAAAATGTATTTTTATGCTCTACAGTTAGTGTTAGCTGTATGCACCAAGGGTCTGAGAGTAACGCAATTTCAATTCTCTGTATGTATGTGCTGTACATGTGGAAGAATTGAAGAATTGAGAATTGACATGTCCCACAAACTGGCCCCTCAGAAGCATCTTGGAGCAGGCCGAGTTGCTATATTCAGTCACCAAGTGTCTGGACTGTGCCAAAATATGGCTTCTTCTGAATGTCAGGTTGTAGACATGTGAACTTCCTGAAGGATATATGTGTACTTGACAACTTGAGAAACAGGAGTCTACTTGAGTGAGCATGAAAATAATTCTTATTTTAAAATCCACCAGTTTGTTTTACACAAGTCCTGCTTAATTAGGCTGGGTCACAGCCTCCAGACAAGATCCCATGTGTTTTTAGCAATATATGGACACTAGGCAAATATATTCAATAGCATATCTGAGAAACATTGTAAACTTCATAGCTAAATAATTGTAATGCACCAAATTTTTTATTAACTATGTTTTTATAAAATTTATAAAGGTACTGTAAACTAAATTTTATATATTCTATCGTAATTGTGAAGTTTCTACATTGTAGATAGAATACATTGTATTCTGTACATGCAAATTAGTTTTACTTTAGAAGAAAAAATAACAACAGTCATTTAATTAATTTAATACATTTACTGTTAACACAAATGCTGCAACAAATGCGTCACCAATATTTTCTCAGTGGCACAACACTAACACTAAAACTATGAACTAAAAGAAAGTTCAGATATTCCCACTCATAATTATGACTTTGAGATGGTGTTCATGTGTGTTCAACTCATAAATACAATCTTTCCGACATGACATGAAAGCAATTTAGAGTGCACTTTAGTGAGTCATTATTAACAAGAACAAGCCAGTTTTTTTTAGCAAACAATGTGTTCCTCCAAATTGGACGAAACATGGATAGTTCAACTAAATATGAAAATACTGTTATTACAAACATTCATCCTCCAGTCATAATTTGCTCTTGAGCTGAAATTAGGCAAGTATGGTGACGCATACTCAGAATTTGTGCTCTGTATTTAACCCATCCAAAGTGCACACACACACACACACACTGTGAACACACACCCGGAGCAGTGGGCATCATTTATGCTGCGGCGCCCGGGGAGCAGTTGGGGGTTCGGTGCCTGGCTCAAGGGCACCTAAGTCGTGGTATTGCAGGCTCGAGATTCAAACCCACAACCCTAGGGTCAGGAGTTAAACTCTCTAACCACTAGGCCACAACTGCCCTCTTGAGAGTTTCGTAACGATCAAGATGTTTAAAGATATGAAAGCGAGAATGACAACTTTCAGTCAATAACAACTTAAATTCCAGTTCCTCACTCAAGTGTTCATATGGTTTTCCTGGAAGACTTGGGAATAGGATGAGCAAATGTCTACAAATTTGGCATTAGACGATGACTACAGTAAAACATTGAGATAGATGATGACACAAATTTCATTTAAATTCAAATTTTATTTAGCCGGCGCAACATCGTAATGTCTATCATCCATCGGCAAAGGACGATGTCATCGTCTATCAGTCCAACCCTACTTGAAAAATAACATGCAAGCCATAAAAACCACTTCCACGGTGCCTTTCTAGAACAACAGAAGAGCAGTGTCCCTGTAAAAGCACCACTTAAGTGACACTAGAAATGTGTCAAAGGTCTGATTCTGTAGACATGAAATCCAGGCTAATAGACTCTCACAAACAGCTCCGAGTGATGATGTGACTGGCCCATGTGCTGCGTGTCACCTGCGTGTTATAAATAGGCCCGGCAGCTGTTTTCTGATGCATTTAGCCCCGACCCGACTGGGCCACTGGATATGAGATAACATTGGGTGGGGGTTTGTTCCAACTCCGTCTAGCTTCGTGAACTTTGTTTGAGAGACCAACTACTATCCGGAGCGATGGAAAATCTGTAAATAATTATGGATTCATTGGGCTGTTGATCTGGAAAAAAATGGCATCATAAAGTTGTTGTGGTGGAAAGTACAAGAAGATAACCAGGAAACATGAGATCAGAACAGAAATGCACTAGCTAACTTATTTTATTTTTTTACTAATTGAAGAGTCCATGACTGTTTATTTGAACATTAGTTTTTGCATAGCTAATGAAATTTGTATCAAGAATTATTGGTATTGGTGCCAGCTACTGAAACGGGGAGGTAGGGCCCTTTGGCTTCCACAATGCTTTAAAGCACAATTAGAATCACGTCTTTACAGGATAACATAGAATGCCATGGATTTTGGCTAAGTTTAGGTGGATAATTCAAAAGTATGGCTGCCACACTTGATCAAATCGTGATATGGCCTAATGACAGTTACTGAAATAATGTTCTGTCTTTGCGTGAACGAGCAGCACAGTTTCATCTACTAAACACGCGAGATGCTTGTGTTTTCAGCATCTGCCATGAGCTTCATCTTCTTGAGCCGATCTAAAAGTCATTTCACAACCATTCCACCATTACATTTGGTTTGGAAAGGAAAACACAATTTTTAATTTAAAAACTAATTTTCTGTTGTGCAGAACATTGTTTGCCAATTGTTTATCACTCACACTACTGTATAGATATCAGCTGACCGCTAATGTACAGCACCGTGGATGTCATCTTATATCCATGGAGCTCCATGGTGGCATAACTTCATAAGCTCCATCCATGGTGATAAACAAATGAGATTTGAAGGGAATATTGTGTACTTGTTCCGCAGCAGCTGATGGGCCCTCTGGGACAAAATCTGCACCTCTATGTCTACGTACACAGCTATGTGCTTCCCACAGGGATAGTGCAGTTGGTCTTCAATAATCTCAGACGCATGGATCACCATGGCAGGAATTTGTCCAGCTACTTGCGAGTCGTCATGACTGTGGTGCCATGAAAGCAGGAGGCCCCTTCACTTAGAGCCATTATACAGTGATGTATATCACACACTAACCCGCCTGCATTAGTCTCAGAAATATTGGTTTGCATTACATCAAGTTGGCTTCAAAATAACACTCGTCAGCTTGACTGAACTGGTCTTTCACCTATAAAACCAACCTGCACATCGGCAGGGCTGTTCACTTAACAGACATAACATGATGTTCCATTTATTTTCATTATGAACAACTGAGCTCTCCTGGCTCAATTCAATAGAAGTCTATGAGGAAAGGCATTTGATTGTTGGTGAAAATGATGACAAAAACTATTCAACAACAAAATTACCACTGGTTTGTGACGATATGTTCTATAGAGTTAGAATGTGTTGTGTATGTTCTTCATAATATGAATGTGAGTAGTATGAATGAAATCCGGATGGACTGCATTCATCATGTAGTCAACTTCATGTTACTTAAAGTTCACTTCACATAATACTCTCTTTTCTCATACTCCTACTAGGCTTATATAGTAAAGAATAAGGAGGTGGTTTATGCGCTTAAACTCACCAACAAGTCTCTTTTTTGTGGCAACTGACAGCATGTCATAAGCCACATTTCCATTACCGATTTGCGCAAAACTTTTGTGATTTATAAACTGATTAAAAAAAAACGTATTGCGAATTGATGGGATTTGCCCATTAATGCCATTAACCGATGTAATATGACAAATATTATTAATATTTTTCCTGTAATGGTGACAGAATTGGTAGGTTAACGTATATCGCAGTCACTGCACTAGCCATTATTTTTAATTGAAGGAGACAGAAACTTCTGGGACACTTCTGAAACGTGTCTCGGTGCGGCTGGTATAAAGAAGTATTGACTAGAGTGGTCTCAATCAGCTCTGGTGGCCGCGTCGAAGCTAAATAAGGGGTTAACCTAGCATTAATGGTAAGGAAAGCACCTTATCCTTGAGAACGCCCATGTATTCGTTTTTCCAGGTTCCAGTACATCAAAGAATGATCATGTTACTAGGGCCTGGCGATTTGGCAAAAAATGTAAAACTAAATTTTTCTGGAATGTTTGACCTGTTCTCTTTGTTTATTAATCCTCTAATTAAATAAAATTCTATTCCAAGTGCTGCACACATGAAGTTGTCAACATGATGTAAATGTTAAACAAATCACTTGTTAAATATCTTTGCATAAAAGATGCAAAACCTACAACTACATATTGTACAAACTCATCTTATATATAAGTCTATTATGTGTTCAGAAATGATACGAGGAAAATTACTTCAAAATCGCAAAAGTCAATGTAATTCAAATTCAAAATCACCAAAGGTATACCACTAATAGACTTTTATTAACTATAAATGTTCCTTAAAAACAACAGCAGCTTTCAGCCAGTCATCATGATGCAAACATAAAATATCAGACATGCAGTAGTAGTTCTTTACAGGTTATTTTATTCGATTGTGCTGCTTTCCATTGTTTTTGTGGGTAAACATGGATGTGTTTAACTGTTGCGCTCACGACTCTTGAAGTGTCTCTTGCATGAAATGCCATTTTTAAACACTGCGCTCAAGTTAAAAGAAGTTCACTCCCATCTATTTGCATGTTTTATCTATATTCAAATTAATTGATAAAATCGGAAAAGTTGCGCAACCCTTTCATGTGACTTTTACGTATGTCAGGTGACCTGTAAATGTAAAAAAAATCAGTTTCATTGCAGTTTTGCAATGTAATGTATACATTTTTTGAATTGCCTGAAAAAGCACCTCATGTGAGCACAAAAAGTTATATAGATATATGGAAGTTTTCACGAAATTGGTGCGTTTCCATTGGGTGTATTATTATTTTTTTTCAATTCGCAATTTCAATTTGCGTAATTTGAAGGTTAATGGAAATGAAGCCATAGATGAGGGTGGATCTTAATTTGTATTGAACACAGAAGATCTACTGATTCTAGCGGAATCCTGATATTTCAGTTTAAAAAAATATCATCATATTATTTACTAGCAACCTCTAAGAAAGCAAAGCAGCACAAAGAACGTCAGAAGATCTGGAGTGGTTTTAACCCAGAACAGTTTTTTTTCTTTCAGATAACACTTCTACCATTTTCCTGTTGTAAGGAAATTGACTCATTCAGATGTACCTCATGGGTCTGGCTGCTAATAGTCTTTAAACACAGCTGAAGACCGAGTAGGCCCACTCACAGGAAAACAGGAAGAGGCAACAACCTCAAGGTGCCTTTGAGCAGAACAACATGTGTATGAGATGAGTGGTTTCCTTATGAAAAGATACGTTATTTAAGCAATCAACAAGTTAAGAACTGCAGGTAACATGTTGCAAACATCTGCTAAGCAAGCTGGGCCACTTAAAAAAAAAACACTTCTTTTTGAATAAGTGTTCATTTATATACCATTTTTATGTTTTAGTAATAGTTTTAATAAAAATGTTATTTAAACGTACTCAGCATTTTGTCATGGCATGTTTATTTTGACTGAAATGGCAAATAATTGTTTTCAATGAAAGAAACATTAAGAGATTAATCTCATATACAGACTAGGATGTGCTGAAGTGATATAAATAAACCGCTAGCAAAGTGCTTCACTGGTTTTCAGCGATTAAAGCTCAAGCAGATCAATATCCAACATACCCCTTTAACTAAAACGGTTATATTGTCATCACAATGTGTCTTTTTAATCATGTCTCGATTACAATTAATGCAACTCTTCATCATCAAACATTTAAGTATGTAATTTCACTGATGAAAAAACTGAAAGGAAAATTTCTAGGGTTCTATGATTTCTATGATGTGTGCAATGTGGCCTCCGAATGAAGATTTTTTAATCTAAATTTGTATTATATATTAACACAAAAAATGAAGATAGAATTTGTCCAAAAAAAATAAAAAATTCATAGGACCATTCAAATTTCTCAGTGTTTTTTTTTTTACTCAGCATAACTTCACATTTAAAACTCCACAGTCCTCTGGGATCGTCTTTCACAAGAAGCTGGACAATCTGGCCTTCCTGTAAACCCCTAGGAGGCCACAAGCGGTCTGGTCTGGAGGCCTGTCTAAATGCAGGATTCCGAATTCTCACAGAACTCTAAAAGGTCAGGACTGCCCAAATTTGGCAGATCAGGGAAGGGGATCACAACACAGGAAATCCCTCATCCTGTCTCGCAAGTATCAATGAACAATCACACACACTTCAGTGCGCAATGAACACTAGTCAGTGAGAGGACAGCATGACCCGGTGTCAACAAATTAACACTAATATACACCTGTATATACACTAATATACAGACCTCAAAGTCTGATTAACAGCAGTTTAAGCAATAGCAAATAAAGCCAGAGCACATTATCTAGAAAAAAAAGATATTTTGGATGCTATTTTTTTTTTCATGGGACATTCCCTGTCTGCAGCTGTGAGTTTTCAAACAACATGCAAAGCTCACGCTGATGTCAGAGGGTTTCCTGTCTGAGAAATGCAGCTGGACAGTCAAAAAAAAAAAAAGGAAAGGAAACACAAAGATAGGGGAGGCAAACCAGTGTTTGCAAAAATAAGGCAATTTTGAAACAATTACAAACAACATTAACATCATTTTGGCACTGCCCTACAAATTTTTACACTGAATGTTCTGTTTCACTTAGAAATAATGTCACATTATTATTTTAATGACTATTTTAAAATTTTTGTCATTACTATCTTTCTGGGCCTTGAAAGTGTCAGGTGCGTTGCTCTTTATGCAGGGTTGGAAAGCTCTCCGATTTCATCAAAAATATCTTAATTTGTGTTCTGAAGTAGGGCTGGGCGATATATCGAATATTAGCGATAATATCGTAATAATTTTGACGACGATTTACAATTTGAATATATCGGGAATATCGAATATTTCAAATTCAAGCATACTTTCCCAAAAGAACGCGCTGAATGTCCAAAAAAGGAACCTGTAACTGCTGACTGCTCTACGCCCCTCTACTACGAGAGCTGTAATGATAGCGGTTGCCAGATAACAAGAGTTTAAATCTCCCAATCATAGCTCCACTGTTACAAGGATAAATTTTCTGCCCGGTGTTTGCTTATTTTAAGCAATCTGGCAACCATGCGCACGTGCTCACTCCTCATTGCGGAAGAGCCGCTGACGATAATCTGAAAACACTAACAAGCTGGAATTGAGCGATCTAATGAAAGCGTCGTTCAGCCGGTCTGTGTTCTGTCGTGAGATCTCAACTGTATTGTTTGCATTTGTGATCGCGAAATAAATGCACTTACTCGACCGCTGATGTTTGAATAGAGAAATATAGGCTATGGCCATTTGGAATTACTTTTAGGGAATTTCACTGATATGTTTACCAGTTTCCATAATATAGACAGAGAGAATGCAAAAGTCTTTGGTATTCATTTATATATATTTATATATAAGAAATAGCTATGTGCTTCAGCAACTAGCTCCCCATCTAAGAGGGTTTTTAGTGTCAGTAGGAACATAGTTTCATACCACAGAGCTTCTCTTAAAACCACAGACAGTTGACAGACTTGTGTTCTTAGCTTACAAACTTGTTAAAAAAATTAAAATAAAATACTCATCCTAGTTGCATAGTTTAAATTGTGAATTGCATGCACTAAAAAGTTGACAGAATGCACTTTCTGTTACTTAATTTGCACTGCTTCAGTTACATATAGGCCTACATGTATTCATTTAATAAAAAGCAGTAAGTGATCTCTTGGTCTAGATTTTTTTAACTGCTTAAATTAGCTGTTTAATCTAAATAGTTTTTTTTTTTTTAATGGGCAAAAGAAAATCATGTTTTATTTTTTATTATTTAAATGCAAATGCAAACATATCGAGATATATATCGAATATCGTAAAAATTTTGACAATATCGAGATATAATTTTTTTTTTGTATATCGCCCAGCCCTATTCTGAAGATGAACAAAGGTCTTATGGGTTTGGAACATAGTAGGGGGAGTAATTAATGATAGAATTTTCATTTTTGGGTTAACTTTAGGCCTACCTTTAATGTAAATGTAATCCTAACATGCAACCAAATTTCCTAGTGGATATTGTTTTGTAAAACTTCCTTCACGATAACTTCTGTGTTGAGTTAGTGACCCAAAATCCACCATGAAAGAGGGGAAGGGAGTCTGGGAGCTTGTTCATTTGACCACATTACAAATACTAAATCTCCCTGGTGCACCGCCTCTAATCATGTGATACAGACCTTACAATTTTAACTGAAATTGGCATTGACATTCAATTATATTTTTCCCCACAAATTTATTTTAGTAGATATAAATGTACAATCACAAAGCAGATTAAACTGATTGTGGAACAGTTTATTGCCTGCTAGTCAAAAATCTTAAGTTACCCTACCATTCAATTTTAAGGTCCAATTTTTGCTATTAACAAACCATTAACCTCAATAAATGTGTTGCTTATTAATAGTTAGTAAGATAGATGTTAAAGGGATAGTTCACCCAAAAATCTAAATTATGTCATTAATAACTCACCCTCATCTTGTTCCAAACCCGTGAGACCTCAGTTTATCTTCGAAACACAGTTTAAGATATTTTAGATTCAGTCCGAGAGCTCTCAGTCCCTCCATTGAAGCTGTGTGTACGGTATACTGTCCATGTCCAGAAAGGTAAGAAAAGCATCATCAAAGTAGTCCACGTGACATCAGAGGGTCAGTTAGAATTTTTTTGAAGCATCGAAAATACATTTTGGTCCAAAAATAGCAAAAACGACGACTTTATTCAGCATTGTCTTCTCTCCCGTGTCTGTTCAAACTGTTCAAAACAAAGCAGTTTGTCATATCTGGTTCGCAAACGAATCATTCGATGTAACCGGATCTTTTTGAACCAGTTCACCAAATCGAACTGAAACATTTTAAACGGTTCACGTCTCCAATACGCATTACTCCATAAATGACTTAAGCTGTTAACTTGTTTAATGTGGCTGACACTCCCTCTGAGTTAAAACAAACCAATATCCCGGAGGAATTCATTTACTCAAACAGTACACTGACTGAACTGCTGTGAAGAGAGAACTGAAGATGAACACCGAGCCGAGCCAGATAATGACTCGTTCATGAGTCAAGAACCGTTTCTGTCAGACTCGTCTGATTCGAGAACCCATGAACTGATGATACTGCACATGTGTGATTCAGCGTGAAGCAAACCGACACACAGAGCATCTGAACTGAACTGATTCTTTTGGTGATTGATTCTGAATTGATTCTGTGCTAGTGTTATGAGCGCAGGTAAACCGAAGGCTTGAATCAAGGGCAATCATCGCCAATGATGCCATTACGTTGAGTGCAAAGGAACCAGTGAACCGTTTTCTTCAACCGGTTTATTGAATCGAACTGTCCGAAAGAACTACTGGTGATCTGAAAACCGATGCAACCGGTTCTTGACTCGTGAACAAGTCATTATCTGGCTCGGCTCGGTGTTCATCTCTCTCTTCACAGCAGTTCAGTCAGTGTACTGTTTGAGTAAATGAATTACTCCGGGATATTGGTTTGTTTTAACTCAGAGGAAGTGTCAGCCACATTAAAAAAGTTAACAGCTTAAGTCATTTGTGGATTAATGCGTATTGGAGACGTGAACCGTTTCAAATGATTCAGTTCGATTTGGTGAACTGGTTCAAAAAGATCCGGTTACATCGAATGATTCGTTCACGAACCGGATATCACAAACTGCTTTGTTTTGAACTCTCTCTCACAACAGACACGGAAGAGAAGACAATGCTGAATAAAGTCGTAGTGTTTGCTATTTTTGGACCAAAATGTATTTTCGATGCTTCAAAAAATTCTAACTGACCCTCTGATGTCACATGGACTACTTTGATGATGTTTTTCTTACCTTTCTGGACATGGACAGTAGACCGTACACACAGTTTCAATGGAGGGACTGAAAGCTCTCGGACTAAATCTAAAATATCTTAAAATGTGTTCCAAAGATAAACGGAGGTCTCACTGGTTTGGAACAACATGAGGATGAGTTATTAATGCAACTAGTTAATAATGAGAATTGGTCCCTATATTAAAATTGTACCAAAAAAATCTAACCAATCATATCATGTCTGTGACACAAACAGAGCAATATCAATCACTACTAATGACTGTTTCTAAACAGGTTTCCCAAACACAATGCACATTAAACCAGAGATGCAAACAGGTAAGGAGGAAAAACGTGAGAACACTGCGCGGAATGGGGTCATGCACACCACAGAATTTATTTTAAAGATGTTTGCTTTACATGCTCATTTGTAGTTACTTCAAGGTATTTTTGTATACCTTATAGGATCACAAGTACTCTTGTAAAACTCCCTTTGCAAGACCAAACTCCCCCTTGTCACTGAAAGGTAAGGAGTTTGAATCTATGTTAAACTGTGATAAATTAGCATACAAAATTTTACACACTTAAATTTTAAGCATGGGCCTCGTATTTAGCATTTTATATATATAAAAAAAAAGAAATTACAATTTTTTTTTTTTTTTACTTTTAGCATGATTTGTGAATAATTTCCAGACTGAACACCAGAAGTGTTGCCTGTTTAAACATCCTGACAAGGAGCGAATGAGTTTTCCCTCTGTTCCCACCCTGTCTCCTCATGATTAAATCCCAGGCTTGCGTCACAGCAGGCTCGGGCAGCCACCCATGGCCCTCCACTGGATTAATTAAAAGCATTTCTATTATAACCACTTCATGGGATGAGAACAATAAGCCACTGTAAAAGACCAATACGACATTGGGAGGTAGATCGGTTCATACAGAGTGATTGCTTTCGCTGGTGTTTTAAGTTAATGGATGTAAGAATCAAAACCACTGGTTACGTTCACTGTTGTGTAACTTCCTGTGGAGATCACAGGTTTTTCAAATAATGTGTGATTATACATCACGAGTTAAAGGTGACTTTAGTTGGCAAATTGCATTTTATACTTAATGCATTTTACATTTTAGGTTTCTAGTTTCTACTTGACTTTTAGCCAGACTATCTGACTTGTGTTTTTTTGTAGTTTTTTTCATTTAAGACCGCTCTTTTCATTTTTATGTGTAATGTATGAAAGCATGTGGACAGCTCATGAACACTATTGATGATTTAGAAACTAGAACAGCATGTTTCATTGTTTTCATGTTTGTGATTTGTTGAGATACAAGCTCGCTGATTTTTCAAAAAACCTCTATCCATCCTCTTTCACACCTGCCCTTGATTCAGACTGTATTTCCTGGGCATATTTCTTTCTTCCATTAACACTGAAAATCAAATATTAATGATTATAGGACACAAGAGAGTCCTAGTGGATTGATATCCTGGCCACTAATGGTAAATACACAAGTTCAGAATGATTCATCTTAACATGAACTATTAATTAACGCTCCATCTCATCACCCTAACAAGCCTGAACCAGACAGGCCTCTCGCGACATCTGTGCGGTGATGCATTTGATGTGAGAGTCAGGGGCTTTCATGAGAACTGTCATCTTGGTTACTGAATCAAATGTATGGAACAATGGATTCAGAGTCAGTCTGAAGCTCTGCAAATTCAGATTAAGGTTTGTTATCTGATATGTGGAGTGTATTGGCTAAATACTTCACTTACGGCACCTCAGTCCACAACTAATGTGCTGAACATAATTAAAAGCAGATGCACAAGATGGAAACCAGCATTGTTTCCTTAGGTGCTCTTAAGGAAAGCAACAGTGCATTAATCTGCAGCATCAGGGCCAAAGATGATATCATCAACTGAATCGGTCAGACAAATTCACTTCCTGACTGAATAGTCTCAGATTAGACACCCGCTCACTGATCCGCAAGACCACTAGTGAGCTGGCAACAGGTCTTCAACTTCTATTAAGGAAAAATTATCTGCGGTAACTTGTTAATACCTTGTGCTGTGCAGAAACTCCTTTACCTTATTTTGTGTTCAAAAATGAGATACATTTTAAAAATCACTTGTAAATCACTTCAAAATCTTGGATTCAGACTTTTTTTTTGTCAACTTGTTTCCTTTACTACGCATGTATTTTTGGATTTGATTGACTATTAGTTCCGTTTACATTACCCATAAATTGCGCAAATTGAAACTGCAAATTTCAAATGTGCCTAATGGAAACACGTCAATTTAGCAAAAATTCTCATATACCACAAAAAACTTTATTACAAAACTGCGAAAAACAAAAAACGCTCACATGTAGTGGCTTTTCAGGCAATTTCAAAAAGGATTATTTCATTATTTTCACTTTTACAGTTCACCTGCTGTACGTAAAACTCTCATGATCATTCTTGAACGTACTAACCTCCAAGAAACACATCATACAGTACATGGCCACTCTCAGCGCATTACGACTCCGACACAGCCACCGGAGCAGATTGACGCCACTCTAGTAAATGCTTGTTTTTTATACCAGTCGCGTCCGCAGCACATATCAGAAGCGTCCCAGAAGTGTCTCTCTGCGCTGCTTTGCTAAAGACACACCTACATGTCCTACGATTAAAAATAATGGCTAGTGCAGTGGCTGTGATATATGTAAACCTACCAAGATCTGTTGCCATAATTTATCGTGACTAGGGATGCAGACAGAACACAACTAAGGTAGGCAACAAGTTGTCAGAGCAACACTAAACACTCTCTGGAGCACATGGCTTAATAACTCCCCTGCTGCAAAAAATGAAACTAAAATTATGTTTACTTGGAAAAGGCTACAATTTCCAGGCAGCAGCATGTTTGAGAGTTTACACTTTACAGTTTGTTATGTAAAGGACATGGGATGTTTTTACAGTTATCTTAGAAGAGAGTGAATAAGGTTTATGCACGTTGTAAATACACATCTGTGCATGCACATCTTCAAAGTTGAAGGCTTGCAATATGAAACATGCATGATTGGTCAAAAATGAGAACTTAGCTGCAATATAACAATTTAAAGGGTTAGTTCACCAGAGAATGAAAATTTGTCCATCTTCTACTCACCCTTGTAGAATCCTATGTGTGTGTGTGACTTTCTTCTTTCAGAATAATCCAATTGAAGTTATATAAAAAATTGTCCTTGCTCTTTCAAGCCTTTTTCAAGCGGGTGTTTATTGTCAACAGTTCAGAAGACGTAGGGCTGGACAATATATCGGACAATATGATCATGTGCATCTAGTCAGTAAAGTCTGTTCTGGGATTAGCGGTAAAAAAAAACAGTGTTTATTACGTTTGAAATCTGGATATTTGTCATACAAAAACGCATGGATTGGCTACAGGGGGACTTTATTCATCCCCGGAGCCATGTGAGGGATGTTTTATTAGGGATGCATGCACTTTATTTCACGTCTTCTGAACTGATGACAGCAAACACCCGCTTACACCCATTGAAAGGCTTGGAAGAGCAAGGACAATTTTTAATATATCTTCGATTGGATTATTCTGAAAGAAGAAAGTCACACACACTTAGGATGCTTTGAGGGTGAGTATAACATGGACAAATTTTAATTCTTGGGTGAAGTAAACATTTAACAATTAATAAATTAATAATGCGTGTTTCTGTTTTGTTAAAGGTGCACTAAGCGTTTTTTGAAAAATGCTTTTGACCACAGCGTCAGACCATGTCCCAAAACACACTTGTAGCCAATCAGCATTTGGGGGGGGGGGGGGGGATGGGTGTTAGCAGATATTAGCAGATCGACTATAGAGCGAGATGACAGTAGGGTTGGGAATCGTTAGAAATGACCCCTTTCCTGTTCCAGGTTCTGCCTAACGTTTCCGGTTCAGATTCTGGTTCCATTAAAATCATTAAACAACTATTAAAAAAAATAGTGGTAAGGAATAATGCATAATACTCATCTACTCCATGCTCAATACTGTTCATTACTTACTTTCAACTTAATTTAAAGGTTGGCAATGTCAAAATTCAACATATATTACAGTATACGGATCTTCATAAGTAGGGTTGGGTATTGTTAGAAATTTTCTAATTCCGGTTCCATTTAAAGGAACTATTAATTTTTGCTTTTTTACTATTTTACCTTCATTGAATGTAGTGTTACTGGAAGGTAGTAAGTAATGTTGAGTAATGCTAGTCCATCAATCAGCATGTGCTTCAAAGTTGATGTTTTTTACACTAACTAACATTTTGCTTGTCAATCAGGAATAAGATGGTTGGCCAAATAGTCCCTTGAGGGCTAAGATACTTGTTCCTTTCCCTAAATAAAATAATTAAACTCAAAATAAACTGATAAAAAATGTTATACTTATAACCATGTATACACTAGGGTTGCACGATAAATCGTATGCGATATTTAATGCGCATCTTTTCAGTAAAGCCGGTTCTTTAATCAGCTGTAAATCTCAATCGTTGTTGCCATGTTGTGTACTTACGTGTGGGGTGGAGATTTCAAGTCCTGTTGGGCTATGGGCGTGTTTGTTTAGGTGCTTTCAAATATCAACATTGTTTGGCAAAAGTCGCTTGGTGCACCTTTAAATCTGATAAGCAAAACTAAAGCCTTATTATGTGGTCATTTATTAATTATTTGTTATCTTAAAACTACAACCTAGTATATTTTACATTACATATTCTTGGAAAATGTTAGCCGAAGTCAATCCACTTCCAATTTGGTAAAAAATGTCCCTAACTAGTTCTCTTTTAACAGGCAGATTACCAGTAACTAAGCGCACAATAGAAGTCCATCATTTGACATGATGAATAGTCGAGTGGAGAGTGTGCATGTGCAGATTTGCGTGATGCTATTTGTTTGTGTGAAATTGGATGGTTCCACAGTTTAATACATCTGCACCCGTCAAGCTCATGCGCACCTGCAAGAATACTTGCTTCAGTGAGTTCTCACACACAAACGAACACCAGACAAACCACCTGCAAAACCACTTCAGCTTTGCGTCAGCAACTAAACCGGAGAAAAACTGTCAATCATAGTCATTTTAAAAGACTTTGTGCAAGTTATCATGCACAAGAATGGATTCATGCAATGCCAATAGAAGTTAATATTTATAATAGTTCTAGTCTGTCTGATTTTAGCTAATGGGATTTTAAGGCTACTTTAATTGTTATGCATGTTAAATGTTCTGCACCACAAAAGTTGCATCTAATAAACACATAAATGAGGAGCATCTGGAACATAAATGAGTCTAAAACACCTGCAGCTAGATGTAAGTTGGCATACACCCTGGCACACTGTGTGTGGCTAACAACTGTTTATCAAACAGATAATTGCATGACCCGAATCCGGTTTGGGTCAAGTGCTGGCTGATGCTTATCAACTTACTTCAAATACTTCAAAGCTGGAGATAGCAGCATGTTTATTCATTTTCATTCTACAGGGGCTGCTATTAAAGTCCCAAACCTAGAGAGAATACACAAAGATTTTTCGGATATGATTAGGCTTAAAGAGCTCTTTAACCCCTGCCATCTCCTAGAACGACCTTTGGCGCTTTAGGAAAGAGCTCCACGTGACTTTGCCTTCATGTAAGAAGTTAGTGCCTGGTCATAGTCATCCAGCTTGGCAGATGTGATCTAAATTTCCCTGGCACCCCACAACCTTGCGGTCAAGTTTTTTAGACCACAGCCCAGGGCAAGTAAAATTCCCAAAGAATCGAACATAAGGGGAGACCCATATAGATGAAACTGCACTGCAAAATAAGCAGTCGGCTGACATCTCAAGGAATCCTGTACGTCACTGAGAGTGCAGAAACAGCTCTTTCTGGCACACGGACTGAAGGTCATGTGGAAGTATTTATTTGAGGCTCAGGACCCTCTTGGGGAAAGCTCTGCAGGATTCTTGGTCCTGAGAATTCGCTGGTCTTTCTCTTACCACATAAGAGATCCACTGCAGAGGATGAAAAACACAATGTGCAAAGCAGACAGAAATACCACATGCATCACTTATGGGCTGGGAGCACAAATGTGATGTACTTCTGATGAAAACAGCTGATCTGCTTTGCCACAAGTCTTTAAAGTAAAACATGTGAGACAGGAATGAAAAAGATCTCTACAGAAGTCTTTTTAAATTGCAACACTAGCAAACAAAGTTGGCAAATAGTTGAAAGTGTAGTCATGTGAATGACATTTGACTAAGATATGACGGCTTACATGATTTATGATTGAATAAAACCAAAAATTATAAAACAAACTGAATTCTTTGCATCACATATTGTAAAGAAACACCACATGCCAATTGAAATGACATGTTATGCCTCTTCTAAAAGTGCAAACACAAAAGTCAATTGTGATTTATCACACATCATTTAGTGTCTAGCAATTTTACTTGTGAATGACCAGTTGGATAAGTGTCTTACTTTCCCCATCAATCATCAGCTCGAGCCAAAACAAACACATTGGCAATCCATACCAAAAAAAGTCATCATTCAATAACAGAAGGAATTAGCTTGTTAAGCGTCACTCTAAAGTCAAAAAAGACTTATGTAACTGGCACAAATCCTTAAAATGTGAATCTATGATGTGGGTGACTGGTTGAAATGCACTCTAACCAGATCTGCTTCACATAAGGGATGTGGATAAAAATACGTTATTCTTAAAGAGTATTCCATTTACAATGAAGCTAATACACATAAGGTTTATTATAATGATGAATAAAATAAAAACATATACGACTAATTCTTTTCAGTCTTATAACCTAACCTCAAACAGTAGCTTCCCATCTGGAGCATTACCGATACAGAGACGTGGACAGAAAATGACAAGATGTCGCCCTAAACCGTGGAAACTGGCCTGTAACCTGACAAAACAACCTATTTTAACCTTATTTTAATAGAAAAAACGTATATAGCCTTTGTTATTTTAGTAACATCCTGTAACATTTAGTTTATCCTGGTCCTTCCAGACATTTGTCTCTAACGTTATATATACCACAAAATACCACATTCAAACCACAGATCGCTTTTTAGGCAAATTATACTTAACATCTACACTACTCTCAAGTAAAATAATCGAAACCTACTCTGATAGTAATGCCAACCGTGATTTCCGACAGAAAGCCGGTTTGGGCAACACCCTCAGCCACACAATCAGCTTAAAAGCTCGTCATACACGACTCTCTGGTCCTTCATCGAGTCTATTTTCATCGGTTTATGCGCGGTTACTAAAACAAGAATGCGAAAGATTACGTCTTGGTTTTACTTACCGAAAGGTTCCTGCAAATAATCTTGAGTGTCTGAGTGATTCAAGCTTCGCCATGCGATCGTAGTGATGATTCGCGAGCGAATCGTTCGGTTCGACACGTTATTCTCCATGAATCAAAAGAACCGACTCGCGAATCCAAATGATTCAACCAGATCAATCTGCTAGAGTTACACAAAGCCTTGATAACGCTCGATTCATTCAACGAATGAATGAAGCAATATGATTAAAACTTTTAACTATAAGATTTGTTGCGTAAAACATAGCGAAAACAGATGATCTTAAAAATGTAACAAGATAAACGTTATGTGCCATTGAAATGTTATGTAGGCTGTACATCCTGGGACGGATATCCAAACATGTCTATAAAGTTTGTTCATATTTTAATTTATTTTGGTTAAAACAAACCATTTTTTAAATATTTGGCTGTACTTGCATTAACCGTTATTTGGCTGTCTTTAACCTATAATTGCTTTGTTTTATAACATTGATTGTTATAGCTTATTGTTAAGTACAACCCGAATTCCGGAAAAGTTGGGACGTTTTTTAAATTTTAATAAAATGAAAACTAAAAGACTTTCAAATCACATGAGCCAATATTTTATTCACAATAGAACATAGATAACATAGCAAATGTTTAAACTGAGAAAGTTTACAATTTTATGCACAAAATGAGCTCATTTCAATTTTGATTTCTGCTACAGGTCTCAAAATAGTTGGGACGGGGCATGTTTACCATGGTGTAGCATCTCCTTTTCTTTTCAAAACAGTTTGAAGACGTCTGGGCATTGAGGCTATGAGTTGCTGGAGTTTTGCTGTTGGAATTTGGTCCCATTCTTGCCTTATATAGATTTCCAGCTGCTGAAGAGTTCGTGGTCGTCTTTGACGTATTTTTCGTTTAATGATGCGCCAAATGTTCTCTATAGGTGAAAGATCTGGACTGCAGGCAGGCCAGGTTAGCACCCGGACTCTTCTACGACGAAGCCATGCTGTTGTTATAGCTGCAGTATGTGGTTTTGCATTGTCCTGCTGAAATAAACAAGGCCTTCCCTGAAATAGACGTTGTTTGGAGGGAAGCATATGTTGCTCTAAAACCTTTATATACCTTTCAGCATTCACAGAGCCTTCCAAAACATGCAAGCTGCCCATACCCTATGCACTTATGCACCCCCATACCATCAGAGATGCTGGCTTTTGAACTGAACGCTGATAACATGCTGGAAGGTCTCCCTCCTCTTTAGCCCAGAGGACACGGCGTCCGTGATTTCCAACAAGAATGTCAAATTTGGACTCGTCTGACCATAAAACACTATTCCACTTTGAAATAGTCCATTTTAAATGAGCCTTGGCCCACAGGACACGACGGCGCTTCTGGACCATGTACACATATGGCTTCCTTTTTGCATGATAGAGCTTTAGTTGGCATCTGCTGACGGCACGGCGGATTGTGTTTACCGACAGTGGTTTCTGAAAGTATTCCTGGGCCCATTTAGTAATGTCATTGACACAATCATGCCGATGAGTGATGCAGTGTCGTCTGAGAGCCCGAAGACCACGGGCATCCAATAAAGGTCTCCGGCCTTGTCCCTTACGCACAGAGATTTCTCCAGTTTCTCTGAATCTTTTGATGATGTTATGCACTGTAGATGATGAGATTTGCAAAGCCTTTGCAATTTGACGTTGAGGAACATTGTTTTTAAAGTTTTCCACAATTTTTTTACGCAGTCTTTCACAGATTGGAGAGCCTCTGCCCATCTTTACTTCTGAGAGACTCTGTTTCTCTAAGACAAAGCTTTTATAGCTAATCATGTTACATACCTGATATCAATTAACTTAATTAATCACTAGATGTTCTCCCAGCTGAATCTTTTCAAAACTGCTTGCTTTTTTAGCCATTTGTTGCCCCCGTGCCAACTTTTTTTGAGACCTGTAGCAGGCATTACATTTTAAATGAGCTAATTAAGTGGATAAAAGTGTAAAATTTCTCAGTTTAAACATTTGCTACGTTATCTATGTTCTATTGTGAATAAAATATTGGCTCATGTGATTTGAAATTCCTTTAGTTTTCATTTTATTAAAATTTAAAAAACGTCCCAACTTTTCCGGAATTCGGGTTGTAGAATAATGCTCCAATTTACAGAAAACACAGCGAATGTTATAGTTTAAACACAAAGCCATTATGCCTAAATGAAAACTAGAGTAGCTACCTCAACTAAATAAATTTAAATAATAACATTCAAAAATAAAAATTGTGGGAATTCCCCTTTCCACAACATGTATCAACATGTTCTCTGTGAGTCAGTTCTGTTGTTGTATCGGACCTAAAATGAATGAATCAAAAATTATGTGTTCAAATGAATCGATACTGTAAAATGAATTGAACTGCCTACCACGTTCTCGATTATTTGGTCCTCCCACAATCTCGTTCTGCGTCATGACCCGCCACATGACGACAGCGCCAAACAGGGCCAGGGTAAAATCTTAAAGCGGGATTTCAAATCTTTTATCACGATAATCACTGATTGAAGTATCCATGCGTTTATTGAACATAAAGCAAGTTGTTTCACCAGATGTTTTATCTGAAAGTCATGAACACATTAGACGTCTCAAATCGTCGAAATAGCAAGACAAAACAAAGCTATTTTGTGAACAAGAATAAACAGGATGTGCCTGAGGAAGGTGAATTTACCACAACATTAGTTCAACAACTGCAGACACAAAAGAAAACCGGATACTTATCTAACCAAAGATATCTAAACCTTGACAAAAAGTAGCCTACTTTAATTAGAATGTCTAGATAATATCTATATGCAAAACCTTAACAAAAGGAGTTATGTCTAAAAAACGAATCAATAAGCATCTCTCTCTCTCTCTCTCTCTCTCTCTCTCTCTATAGGGTGCTGCTAATAGAAGAGGTTACACAACATTACACAAGTTTTTATTTTTTTAGTGCCTCCAGATGGCCCAATTCTCACTTTTTTAAATCAATAAATATTCATTGCAATGGAGAATATAGCTAATTAAAATTGTATAAATATTGCATAATATCGATAAATTCCATCAAAATCAGAAATAATAATTAAAAAAATATTATTGAACAAAAATATATTACATTGATTTTCCAGAAAATAAAAAAAGTTACATTTCAGGGCTTCTGTCACTTTTGACTGTGAAGGAGGCAAGTGTGACTCCTAAACGAAGAGGGCCAGAGGGTTAAGTGATTGTAAGTCACAACCCTATATAATATGTGGGATATGACTGAGATTATATACTTCACAAAATGACCAACAGTTTTTGCTATTAGACTGTATTTTATGTTGTTTTTATAGTATACAGGGTAACTAATATGTAAATAAAATAGCTACATGAACAAATACTGTATTATGCAAAGACCAGAAAAGTTTTCACCCCTCAATGAAAGTCCATGGGCTTATATATATATATATATATATATATAAAGGTGTTTTGGAAAAGCGGTCCTGAGCAAAGAATGTTACATAATTTGAAATAAACTTAAAGCACATACATGTAAATATAAACATTTTCCAACTGTTAGAAGATATAGTCATATTAAGCAAATAGCATCTTTATTAATAACCAGATTAAGAGAATGTTTTCCCCATATTAACTAAGTGTGATGATCTGTTAAAGAGGTTGTGAACTGACTCGTTACCACTGTCTTAAGTGTTTCATCTGCACGTGAAAGGCATGTGTGAATTCATATCTCATGACTATAAACACAATGTTGGGAACTCAACAGTTTTGTACCAGGTTGAAACAATTGGTTTATTTCTTTGTTAACTAGTGAAAAACTAGTGATTGTCTACATCATTCTGCTTGTAATAAAGTTATACAAATTTTGGAACAGGAAAAAATGCTGTGTGAAAACACCCGAAAGCCAAAGAATATATCACATCATATAACAGCATTATGGTCTGTTTATTTATTTAAACTAACAATTTTTACAAATAATGCAATTATTAAATGAAACATTTAATAAACTTATATGTATAAAATATATATTTATTGTATTTATTTATTGAGCATTAACTAAGAAAATCGGAAATGTGTAAAACAATATTTTAGCTTAACTGTATGTATTTCCATGCAGTTAATAGTGGTGATATTTGTGGATGGGGATAGAAAAGTCCTCAAAAATAATATCAGTCTACTTAACGCCTTATCAAACAATGTTGTGTAAATGTATGTATGTAGCCAATCTTCTTCCTGGCTATTTATTACGAATCTCTCACTTTCTGGATAAATCCAGAGGGTCCAAATGCACAATTAAACTTTTGGAAAGTGGATGATATAAAATATTGTGCATGAGCAGGTTTAGCTATTTCTTTAACTGTTTATTTATTTATTTATTATTTAAACTAAAATGATTAGCTTGCTGTATATATATATATATATATATATATATATATATATATATATATATATATATATATATATGTTTTCTTGTTTATTTGTTAAATAGCCTTATATTGAAATACATGACATGACGTATTTGTTTTTAAAGTGTATTTATTCATATCTTTAAACTCTTTATTTCATGCTTGTTCATGTTAGGCCTATACAATAGCCTATAATAAAACAGTTATCGCCGATTGACTGCGGTGGTCCAGGCATGTCCGCCCTTTAACACCTCCATCAATTATGTAAAAGAGACATTAACAAGGAATGGCCATCTGCCTCTTCTATAGCCGTTGTGCTTCATATAAAGGCCACAAACTCTGGGCAAGACCCTCATCGCTCTTCAGATTCAGCTGTTGTCAGAGATGCAGCGGCCGCGCGCAGACATGATGCTGGTCAGGAGAAAATACAAGAGATACTCCAAACACAAAATGACCTACCTGGGTCTGATCGCACATGTCATTCAAAACGCTCCTGAGAAGAAACTGACGTTTTACGAGGTAAGCTCAAATGTATTACAGCTGACAATGCGCTCAATGGATAGTTTGGCTAAGAAATGTGTTTGATTGGTTTCTTCATTTTACAATTGAATGCAAACATTTTTTAATAATGTCCATCTTTTATCATAGGCCTATTTCATTTGAAAAGCAATGACGCACTTTAAGTGCTTTGTTAAATAAAGCAAAATCAGACACATAGGCTAGGCTATTAACCTGTGATATTTTGGTATTTGATATTTTGACTGTATCTTTTCCTTCATCAGTTAATGAAAGCGGTGGCGATATTTGTGGATGGCGACAGAAAAGGCCTTGAGAATAATATCAGAGTCTGTTTATCATCGAACAGGTGCTTTGTAAAGGTACGCGATTCTTCCTCTTCTTCCTCGTGTTGTTATTATTAGGCTACTTCTATAATGCTGTTGTGCCTTCACATTTACAGGTGCCTGTGAATCCGGAGTGCCCAAATGCAAAGCGCAACTTTTGGAAAGTGGATGAAAGTAAATTCACTCCGAAGATACTGCGACGACACTTCAGTGCTTTGCGCGACGTCCTCCCTGACTCTTATGAAAGCATGGAAATGTCTTCTGTGAAGAATGAAACGAAAAACCGGGCGAGCTTCAAACGCCCCGAGGCTGAAAAGAAGTTTATCAGCTCGTTTTCAATAGAGTCCCTCTTGCAGAGGGAAAGCAGCGCCCCCCTGAGGAACACACATGTACTTTCTGAAACTAGGAACCTGGAAAACCAGTTTGTGGGCCTCGCAGATGGACATCCTGTTAGGGCATTCAAGAGGAAAACATGCGACTGGCCCCATCAGACTTCATACGCCGATTTTAGTGGATCATATTCACACGTTTACTTTCCTACTTACAGTTTAGGACAAATGAATGATGGCTGCTGTCCCTCCAGTGGATCCTCCAATAGGATGTGCTCATTTTCTAACCTGTCCTATTGTTCCGCATCTGAGAGCATCAGGCAGTTCACCTCAAATGTAAACTGGGCCTACATGTAAACTGCACTTACTTTTCTTCGTGTTCATATCTTACTGATTTATTTTGCATTGTTGAAAACATCTGCCAACTTCTTATTTTCCAAATAAAACATCACAGTTTGTTTTTAAACTGAAGTGTTGCCCTGTGTAGAAATGTTACGTTCCCAGGACGTTCTCATAATGTGTAACGAGTTCACTGTTCATTTCAAAATATTGCCACATTGCCCTGTGCAGGACAAAGACTCAAACTGAATATTTCTACATGATTTCAATGACTTTAACATTTTTTCTCGCACAGACAAGAGATAGTAAGACCTGAAATTATTAATATCAAGAGTAAAAAAAAAAACTGAAACCGGGATAGTTACATCTTTTGTCTAAATGTTCTTCAAAAGCGCCAGCAGATGGCAATATTAAACCTGACTTGTTGAGCATCATCAGACTTATTTACACATCACACACATTTTCCCAGATGTACACACGCTTTTTTTTATTTTAATGTTTATAATACACAAACATAAGCATTGAAATATAATAAATTTTTATTACAGGCCATAAAACACAACCAAATCTAATCAGTGGTGTACTTCGATCAATTGATCAAAATACTTAAGTGCCCAGCAATAAAGAGAGATTCATATCTTTATTATTTATCATTTTTATTATTTATATGTTTATTCATATATTTATTACAATATAAGCTTAAACAAAAATACACACTGATTAAGACATAGCTCTTCCTTAATATAACATTGGCTATTTGACTCTGGCAAAGCTTGAAATCACTAATATGGGTTAACCAATCAATGGCTACATTGAGATGTCAATAACCGCTGACTGAGCAGTGCAGTGTAACAAATGTAAATGAACCCATCTTCCTATGTCTACAGGCCGGTGCTTCTGTTTTTCCAGAGTCTGTTCCTGATGCGTCCTCGCTTTTGTGACATTTCAGTAATCTGTTCTTGGGTTCAGATACAAGCCATTATGTTGACACTGGCCATCATTATTGAATGTGACTGATCTTCAGTAAACTGCCTGGTGTGTTCCTGGTCGTGTGGTGCAGAGGTTTGGGGTGGATTTGAGGATGACGTGCTGGACTGGCTCTGCTCGGTGAAGTTTGCGGTCCACGAGGAGGAGATCGACACAAATTGGAGCTGAACCGCACGGGTGTCACAGTGAGCAGAGGCAGTGATACATGCCTTTGCACAAATGATATGCCTGTCAGATGTAGGCCATGCACCGCATTCACCTGTAGGCAGGACAACAACATGTTTTATATTATTATTTACATCTGCCATATAATTAATGTTGTTTACATTATTAGAACATGACAAACTAATGTAAGACTCAGTATCAATGCTTTAATGCCATTTTGTCTAATTCATACTGACCTGCTGGTATAAATGGGCCGTCCGTGCGATGCAGAGTCCTCGTGTCTCATCGGTGGAGGCTTGCTTGGCGTCCCAGATTTTGTTCACACTCTGCTGGAAACGGTCAAACTTGCAGAGCTGAGAATGGACTTTTTTGAACTCCAGTCCATCCCTTAAATTTCTGGTCGCCTTGAAATTTCCATCGAGCATCTTCCTGTATAACAGAGAAAAAATGCAATGAGCCAAAATGAGAATTTCTTTATGGCACATTATAAAATGATTTACCACAAAACATATAATCAAATAAACCATTAGCCAAAGGAAGTTTTTCTTACCTTAATTGCTTCATTTGGACATGTTTGATGTATCTCCGTAAAAGACATCCAAGACGCAGCTCAACACTCTTAAGTGTCTGATTGACGGTTCCTCTGCACAGGTTGTACATTTCAGAGGAAATGTTGTTATTTTGAAAAGCTCGATCCAGCTGCTGGAGGTTGTTTTCTTGAGCTTTGATGTCAATTATGAACGATGGGTCTTTAATGCTTGCATGAAGCAGTTTGTCTCCGTCCTCCTCGCTGTTCTTCATGTACTGCTCCTCAATGCTGCCCAAGACTGCAGAATCATATTTGCGAGTCTCGGGTTTCTCAGACTTCTGAAGTGAAGGCTTTACTGGAGTCTGAATTTTGGGCAGTTTCACAGACGAGGAAGGACGGGTGTGGACAGAAGACAGACTCTGACGTTCTTCCGCTGACATAGCACAAACTTTTGTCTCCTCTATAGACTGTGAAATCTGAGGAAGAGCAAAAGATCTGACGAGGGACGGACGATGGAAGCTTTGAGGAAATGGACTTTGGAGGTCTTTCTGAACCATTGTCTCTTCAAATGGTGTCTCTGTTATCTCCATTGTCTCCGTATCAACTTCTGGTTCCTCAACAGACTGCAAAATCTGAGGAAGAGCAGAAGATCTGACGAGGGACGGACAATGGAAGCTTTGAGGAAATGGACTTTGGGGGTCTTTCTGAACCATCGTCTCTTCAAATGGTGTCTCTGTTATCTCCATTGTCTCCGTATCAACTTCTGGTTCCTCCAAAGACTGCAAAATCTGAGGAAGAGCAGAAGATCTGATGGGGGACGGACGATGGATGCTACTAGGAAATGGACACTTAAGGTTTTTCTGAACCATTGTCTCTTCAAATGATGTCTCTGTTATCTCCATTGTCTCTGCATCAACTCGTGTCTCTTCAGATGATTTGACGTTTGCCTTTTGCTCTGTGGAAACTTTTGTCTCCTCAACAGATCGTGTGATCTTGGGGAGAGTAAAAGTCCTGGCAAGGCCAGGAGGAAACGGGCCATCAGCAGACAGACTCTGGAGGTCTTTTGGAGCTGTGTCTAATGTTACCACTGGTCTATCTAGTGGCAACACTTCGACTTTTGTCTCCCGTACAAGCTCTTTGACCTGAGGGAAACCAAAATCATCTGCCTTGGGTTTCACAGGAAAGGCAGGCAATTTTTGCACCTTCTGCTGCTGACCTGCAGATCCATTTTGGTGCACAGGAGAAACTAAGACGTCTCTGTTCACATCTTGAACCACCTTGCTCTTTTTCTGAAGTGTCTTTAGAGTCTTAATTTCCAAGCAGTGATCTTGAAATGCCTTGTTGAGGTTTTCAATGGTCGCTGCCAATAGTTTTAGTGCCTTGCTTGTGGCTGGACTGCAGGAGGATGATTTGGTGATGCTATTCAAGGCGTTGATCAGGTTTGATGAGTACGTTGATGCAGCGGTTGAATTTGCCTTCAATTCTGCTACCGTGGGACAAGTCGGCAGAGACTGAATGCTTTTAACTACTTTGGCATCCAGATCTTTTCCTGGTTTACCTGAGAACCAACACATTGTACACTGTAAGCTTCCTTGACACAGCATTTTAGATCACACTGCAGCCAAAGTGATTCAGATAATGCTTTTTAATGAATGATGGTGTGTGTGTGTACATTAACTTACCTTTTGCCTTCACGGTCAGAACTTTTTTCGAGGCAACCTCCTGCATTTTTCTGAAGCTCTCTCGAAGGCGGCTCACATTGTACACCATATTGGCCTGAAACTCATTAACGATCTTCTGCAAGTCCTCCAGCCACTCCATGCTGACCATGGATTTCTCCACTTTTTCAATCTCCCATTCTAGCGATTCCTCTGCAAGAAGCAAAACATAAGTATCGTTAACTGTTAAGTACAGTTAGATTATATTAAAAAGCAGATCAATATATGGTTTAGGGCTGCACAGTTAATCAAAATGAAACTGAAATCGTGAATTGTCTTGTTGTCACTGTCAAATCTCAAAGGCTGTGATTTAATTAAATATATGCGCTGCTTGTCTCAAAGTCAAGTGCAGATCTCATCTCTGCATCTGATCCCAATTTGGGGCTTTAGAGTAAATCTGTAAATGCATTAGGCATCACCCATCTTTCCTGAAATGCTTGTCAACAAAAGAGAAGTTTTAAAGGGACAATAAGTAACTTTTTAGGTATTTTATTATCTAAAATCAATATTTTTATTCATAAATATGCCCTCAATGGTGTACAAATACCTATGCCAATGTTTAAACTAATCTTCGTAAATGAAGAATTTATTATCTTTATATACATGGGACGGGTAGGTCGACGGAGGCTTCCATGTAGTTCCGCCATCTTGCAAAACTATTATAGCAGAGAGGGACAGAAAGTACTAAGCCAACGCGTTTCCACAACGCGTTTTCGGTCAGAGCCAGAAACGCAGGTGCAGAGCAGTGAGAGGCGTTTGAAACTGCACCGGCAAGTTTAAAAGTCTGGATTGCATTCTTATTATGGACCATACAAATGCCGCGCCACAGGAGAAGAAAACATCGTCGCCAAAACGAAGTGCTATTAGAAGACATCCTGTTAAAGCTTTTTGGTACATATCGCCTACTGTAGATGCAACGCGCATTTGAAAAAGCGAGGCGCTGGAGAGCAAAATTAGTTTGAGTGCAAAATACAATTTCACCACTAGATGGGAGTAATTCCTACTTACAGTCCCTTTAAGGGCTCTCTACAGTTCTTCGTCAAAAAATGAAGTTGAAAGGTTGATTGTTTAATGTTTGAAAATTATGAAAAGCCATGAATATTATTATTGATTTTATATACAGAGGCTTTATATGCGCATGACGTAATTCGCTTTGTGTTCTAACCTAATTATGTTGTGTGCTAAATGTTATAATATACTTTTTTTATTAGCATAGCTAATATAACTTAATGTGCATTATTCAGAGCTAACAAAATTAAACAGTCTTTGAACTTTAACACGTGACGCAACATTATAAAGAACTTAATTCCTATCCAAATGTAAAATGATTATCGCTTGTCTTACTTTAGCTGTTGTTTCTCAGATTCTCCTGTGTGTGGACCTAAATATTAATTATTGCAATACTTGTTGTATAGGCCTTATTGTATTCGAATCGCATCTGTTAATAATCCCAGATGTATGTTCATGGTTAACGTTTCATGCCAACAGAAATATTTTGTGTTAAGTAAATACCTGTGTCGTCTGTGTGCACACGTCCTTAACGACTCCTGCATCGCTTTGTCCGCAAAAATACATTATGCATAACGCGCGAACTCCGCGAAGAAACAATAATTTGCTGGCATATTTTCAAAAATATCCCTTGCCGCCTATATCGGGTCATTTTTAGTAAAGTTATTGGACGTTTGGAAAGTGTAAAGTCGTGTTATTTGACTGAAGAGAACGGGCTGAATGCGCTCATGTGGCTGGGGCGAAATTACTTCACTCGAACCCTGAGATGGCTGCGAACAGAACAGACGTTAGGTATTTTATACAGGGGCGCAGATGGGATTTTTTTAACTGGGGCGGACCAAGCTGTCCAGCAGTCAAATTTTCTCAGTCCAGAAAAAACGACAGCTCAGACATAGACGATTTTTTTGTAACTTAATTCAAAAAAGCAAACTTTCTTATATTCTAGATTCATTGCACACAAACTGAAATATTTCAATAGTTTTAATTCTGATGGCTATGATTTACAGCTTAAGAAAATAAAAAATTCAGTATCTCAAAAATTTGAATATTCTATTTTGAGCTTGATTAGTTTGATTAATTTTGAGTATAAATACAGGGTACCTCCTGGGATAGTTTAGAACATGCAACCACAATTATAGAAAAGACTGACTTCACATTTGTCCAAGAGACAATCATCAACACCCTCCTCAAGGAGTGTCAGCCACAGAAGGTCATTGCTGAAAGGGCTGCTGTTCACAGAGTGCTGTATCAAAATATATTCATAGAAAGTTGTCTGGAAGTAAAAGGTGTGGTAGGAAAAGGTGCACAAGCAACAAGGATGACCACCGCCTTGGGGAAGATTATCAGGAAAAGCCGATTCAAGAACTTGGGAGAGTGTCACAAGGAGTGGACTGAAGCCGGAGTCAGTGCATCAAGAGTCACCACACTCAGATGTCTTCAGGAAAAGAGCTACAGCGGTCACATTCCTAGAACCAAGCCACACCTGAACCAGAGAATAACATCTGAAGCATTTCACCTGGGGTGAGGAGTAAAAGAACTGGACTGTTGCTCAGTGGTCCACAGTCCTCTTTTCAGATGAAAGTAAATTTAGCATTTCATATGGAAATCAGCGTCTGGAGGAAGACTGGAGAGGCACAGAATCCAAAGTCCAGTGTGAGGTTTCTGATGTCAGAGATGATTTGGGGGACGTGACATCTGCTGGTGTTGCTCCATTGTGTTTTATCAAGTCTAGAGACAATGCAGCCATCTACCAGGAGATTTTGGGAGCACTTCCATCTGCTGACAATCTTTATGGAGATGCTGATTTCCTCTTCCAGCAGGAAGTTAGCACCTGCCCACAGTGACACAACCACTTCCAAGTGGTTTGGTGACCATGATTCTACTGTGCTTGACTGGCCAGCCAGCTCACCTGACCTGAAGCTCACAGAGAAACTATGGGGTATTGTGAAGAGGAAGATAAGTAACATCTGACAAACAATACAGAGGAGCTGAAGGCCGCAATCAAAGCAACCTGGTCTTCAGTAACACTTCAGCAGTGCCACAGGCTGATTGCCTTCCTGCCACGCCGCACTGAAGCCCAGGTTGTATTTGAGTATTGAGAGCATAATTAAACCTACTTTGCATTTTAATTTTTCTTTTTCTTTCAAAGTTTCCTACTTTTAATTTTTCTAAGCTGGAAGTCACCATCAGAATTAAAACAAAAAACTCTTTAAATATTTCAGTCTTTGTGCAATGAATTTAGAATATATATTTTAATTAAATTACAAAAAATATAGAACTTTTCCATGACATTCAAATTTTTTGAGATGCACCTGTACAAGATCAATATGGTTACTGCTACAGGCACAATTGAGGCAGCTACCAGCTCCTCATAGGACCCCGGGGTCAGGATTCATAGCACACACACACAGAGAACATAAACATCAGTGGCAGCACCATTGTCATGTGTTTGACAACAGAACAGCATGTAGTGAGAAGGTGGGTACAAAGTAATGGTTCGATTATTATTGTGCTTCAGCCTGCATCTGCCCTGACCCGATTCTTTAGCACCAAAACAAACACACCCATACCCCAGCAGGACCTGCTACGGTGGCCGAGAGAGATAAACGTGCTGCAAATGACAAAAATCCCTGCAAATTATGAAAACATCTTCATCAGTTTGACAACACGTGCTGCAAATACTCACAATACAAACAAATAAAGAAATTTAATATTTAAGGGAACCGTAAAGTGACAAACATGGCTGGGACATTATCAATGTTTGCTCTGAAAAGATCTTTGTTTATTTTAACAATCTTGGTCATAGATTCCTTAGCTTTTTTTTTTTTTTTTTTTGAAAAATGGATATTATTAGCCTAAATAAGCTGACTAAATACACAATTACTGTAACTGTGAAAGGTTATGTAAGCAGGCTAACTTACTTTTACAACTTACCTTACAAAAACTAAACATTTACTATTGAAATGAATGAATTAATAAATACATTTAATATGGAAAAAAGCAAACAAAAAAATTGTTACTGTAATCATTAACAAATTAACCATGGATTTACTACTCTAACCATAGTTTAACCATGGTATTTGTACAACTATGGTTATACAAATGATAATCAATACTCAAAAATAAAAAAACCTTGTTTAAATTTTCTTTTTGTTGGGGTAATTTTGTTTGTGTTGAGTATTTGCAGAGCATTTCTGTATTTGTTTGTGTTGTGAGTATTTGCAGCATGTGTGCTGTCAAACTGATGAAGATGTTTTCTTAATTTGCTGGTGCTTTTTCTATTTGAACGCGTTTTGTGAACGCGTTGAGCTCTCTCGGCCACCATGCTTCGCCCCTATTTTGAAATCTTCACCCCACACGTACATGTGCAACCATGGCAACGACGATCGCAGAAACAAGCGAAGATGACACACAAGCATATTCTAACAAAAACCAACATGGATAAGTTGTGTGAAACAACGCAAAATCAACGTTACTCACCCAGCCAACATTTCCATGTGGGCCCCATGTGGGTTTTTGGTGGGCTGTCAGTTGGGCCCTGGATGGGCAACCCAAATGGGACCCGTACATTTTTGTCCATCGGCTCCACTTGGGCCCTGTGTGTGTTCACCCATAGGGGCCCATGATGGTTCCATAGTGGGCTCCAAGTGGGGCCCATGTGGGTGTTCATTAGAGGGGCCCACATGGGTCCCAAATGGGTTCTAATAACTGGGGCCAAAGGGGGGCCACATACAAAACCCTTATGGGGCCCAGATGGGTGATTACACTAGACCCACAAATGGCCCTTAAATGGGGTTTTAGTGGGACCACAGTGGGTCAGAACTGGGCCCCATTTATATTTCTTTATTAATTCCTCTGGATAAAGTTAATGTGCTAATATGCAATAAAACTCTAAATTAAAATGTTTTATTTACCTAAAAAATTGGTGCTTAATACATTTTAAATTACATGATAAAATATTTCAAATGTGAAGAAAATGACTTCAACTCAGAATCTCTAAATCACATTTTTTATTGGGTAAAACAAAACAAAACAGGATAAAAACGGGATAAAAATACGTTAACACTTTCTATGAAGCCCATATTTATAATACATTATAAGGGTACTCTTAAGGCATTATAATGAATGCATGATGCATTATAAAAAACGTATAATATGTTATATCAACTCGTGAATAATCATAACAATTATAATACATCATAATACAATACATAATATAATTCATCATGGTTATAAGTTTAAGAGTATGATTATTTATAACACAATGAATACCATATTAAATCTACTTAATTTACAGTATAATGGACTATCATATCTTGACATTGTTTAAGATCTGCACATTATCTTACTACAGCTTGTGAGTGGTTAGATGTTAAGTGTTACTTGAGTGTTTCCTTTGGAGCTAATGTTAATTGATGTGAGCTTAATACTCTCAACTGAAAAAAATGCAATCTTTTATTTGGTTACATTTTATTTTGATGGTCCCCTTAATCAATCGATTATAAGCAACTTTGCCACTACATCCCAACTAACTCTCATTAGAGTATTAGTAAGCTCAAGAATGGTAGAATCTAGTAAAGTAGAATAAGTTGACGTACTTGCAAAGACACCTATGTCAGTTTATCTGTTGGTTGACCATCAAAATAAAGTGTTAGCATATATTTACAGTAGCAGACGTAGTAATACTCTAATGACCGCTAGTTGATATAGTTGCAGAGTCACTCAACAGCTGTCTAAGGGGTACCATTAAAATAATCAAACTGATATTACAATAAAAATTGTTCAAAAGCAAATGTGTCATATTACAAATTCATCTGATCTGATATCTGATCTTATGGCTGTTTGAGTGAAAAAATTTTTTTTTAATTATAATTATTATTATTACTACTACTACTACTTATAAGTGGTCTTTGACCGCTTTAAGTAAAGTAGCATCAGAAAAATGGAAAGATATGAGCTATAAGCTATAACCACAAATAAGTAAATATATTAAACCTCTTATGAATATTCATGAGATGATCCAACATATAAGTTGTATTATAATGCATTCCTTATAATGCTTTAAGAATACCCTTATAATGTATAATATGGGCTTCATAGAAAGTGTTAATACAAAAATACTTGAACAGAACAGGATGAAATGGTATTATTCCTGGGCCTGTGCAGACTTCTCAGCTTCATACCTAAAAAAACAGTCAAGAAAGAAAAACAGAAAAGGCAATTATTTTAAAATACTACTAAAACATTTACAAAAGCATTAAAAAGCATGCATGGTTATAATTAAGTTGTGCCAGTACTTCATATTTTTGCCCAAGTTATACTACTAAAGGTAATGTGAACAAGTTAAAAGTGACACTATTCAGTTTAGAAATGTAATTTTAAAAGTACTATTATTTTATTATTTTGTTATATATTCAGTAACACAAGTTATTGCATCACACCAACAGCTTTATTCATTATTCATCTTTTATTTTTCAGAGCTGAACTTTAACAACACAGAATTACCAGAATATTAACCATATTTCAACAATGAACATACATATAGCCTACAAGTAAAATCATAGATAACACATTTTGACAGTGGAAAATAAATGGTGTAAATATAAATGTAAAAGTTTGAAGAGTTAATGTACTTAATTAGTAAGACTATACAACAATATTCAGAGAACACATATCATCACAAAACATATAAAATGGTCTTCTTTATGGAGACGACTCTTCCCGTCTGCCTCATGATGGTCCAGCTGGTCAGTCAGCACCACTGCAGGAGGGAAATGATAGTTAGTACGGCTTAAAAACAAACAAGTACGGCTTAATTGATAAAACAAACAAGACGACTTCAAGTGTTTTAAAGTTCACCTACCTGTACCTATTTAACGTACTTGTACGACTTTTAGGTCTTCGCGAGTCTCCCTATTGGTCTGCTGGTGCCACTGTGGGAGGAAAATACTAGTGTACTGGGAAAGTAAACAAGTAAAAGGACTATACGACGAGTCTCCCCTCTGGTCTGACAGCTGCACTGCGGGAGGAAAAGGCCAGTTAGCAGAGTCGTCTCGTTTGTTTTATCAATAAAGCCGTGCTAACCAGCATTTCCCTCCCGCAGTGGAGCTGGCTGACCGGCTGTACCATCTTGAGGCAGGCGGGAAATGTTTTGAGACCTCCGGAGCACGCATCCTTCTAAATGAGACACAGCTGATGTGTGTTCTCTAATTAAGCACATCAACTCTTCAAACTTTTATATTTACTAGTGATGGGATTTATGGCTCTTTGAGGGGATCCGGATCTTCGCGATCCGTTCCTTTCAAAGAGCCGTTCAAAAGAACGGCTCTTTTGGCTCTTTTTAAATATTTAGTCAGTTTTAAGAAGCCAGCTTGGGGGCATCTCAGTTTATCCTGGAAATAATCACTGGGAGGAATGATGAGGTGAGATTTGTAGCCAAATAATTAAAACTCAGATATCACACACCAATATCTGAATTATTCTGAAATATTGATTATTACCTCATTTGTCATGTGTGGACTATATTCCATAGGGTTGCACAAATCCCTCTGCTTAGACAGTGACATCACTATTTTGGATTTACCTTTAGTACAAAGTGTGTGTGTAAAGCTATGTTGACTTATGTTATTCATACAATACCTACTCAAATAAACATCAAAAAGAAAGCCGGCTGCAATGAATTTCTGTGCAAAACAGCTTTTACTACAAACACTTTCACACAAGAACATTGTTATCACACAAGAACATTTTGATAGAAAACAAAAAATATTTAAAGTAGATAAAATTAGAATAAATAAAATGGAAATGTCTACATACTACATACTATTACTACTGTAAACTTTGCAAATAGGACATCAGCCCCTTCAAGTCAATGAACAATAACAAAGTGGGCTGCAATGAACATGCACAACTAATAACTAATAACATAACGCTATAAAGGGTTGGCCTGCGCTGGGTGCGCCCCTCCCCCTATAACTGTTCTGTCTCGCGGAGGAGCTCATTTGTGTGCATCTGTGTGAAACACGCATAGGAAAAAAGAACGACAGAAAGAACGGCTCCCCTCCAGCCGCGACTCGGCTCCCATCGTTCATGTTTATGAGCCGTTCAAAAGAATCGGTTCGTTCGCGAACGTCACAACTCTAATATTTACACCATTTATTTTCCACTTGCACATCCGACACGTTTGCCCACAAAGATAGCATTTTTAATCTGTTATGAAGCAGACGTGCCTGTATGCGCTCACGTTAAAATCGATTTTATGGAAGTGAAAACGCTTATGTGCGTTTGCGTTACACGCAGAAACATTCAGAAGCATTGGAACTTTTTCTAAGCCTCTGCCAAATGAATGTATAAATAAAACATCCTACGTTTGCTAAGTAAACTGCCAACATTTTATTTTTTTATACAACGTTACGACAGTTCAATCCCGACTGGCTTCGTCAAGTTTCTTTAATGACTCTGCCATTACTGTATTTTCAAATATTTAAAAAAAATATTTGCATCCAATTATATAAAAGCAGCAGTAATTCGGCTAATATAAAGTTAAATATAATTATCTTACCTTGATAGTTTAGAGAGTTTGTCCATTGACACGCAGACGCAGACCATGTTGATGTTTTTTTTTTGAATGAGAAGGGGCGGGAAGACAGCCACGCCAATCATCGCATGACTCAATGACCGCATAACACAAGTGCTTTTAAATTATAAGAAGAAAAACCCTTTGAGATACTTATAATTATAAATAATAAAATAGGATTATTCATAAAATAAATAATCTTGCATTGTTATATTATGATATAACCCTAAATTATATAAAACATGAAATGCATACAATTAAATCTATTTAATTGTCATGATTATGTATACATCATGTATAATGCTATAGCTACCCATAACGGCATAGAAATAAATAATCTGCCAAAAAAAAAAGGAATTTAAATGTATACAACTATAAATATATCCTAATATAGCCCAAATGTGGCCCATCTGGGACCCACAAATAAACAATAATGGGCAGCCTAACTGGGGCCCATAACTGTATCCAAGCTGGGGCCCACATTCAGCCCATCAAAGTGCCCACTCTGAGCCCATGCCCAGTTGACACCCACATAGCCCAGATAAATCCCATGTGGGGCCCACATGGACATGTTGGCTGGGCACCTATCAAAAAGAAACAAAGAAACCTCAGCGTCCGATTCGAGCCCTACCCAATCCTTGAGTTTCTCTCCACCGCTGGAAAGCTGCACATAATATTTATGTGGGTCCTGCCTCTTGCCTGATTGTAAACCATCTTTTTTATCTGCCATCTCTCTCAATCTGTAGTCGATCTGCTAATATGCTAATTTTGAATAAAAGCGTCTGCTAAATGTAAATGTAATATGCGTCCTGTGTGCACTCAAATTGAGTGCTCTTTTCTCGCTTTCAGGACAAGACACGCCCCCTTACCACTGATTGGCTACAAGTGTGTTTTGGGACTCGCTCAGACACTGCGGTCAAAATTGTGTTTTCAAAAATCGTTTAATACACATTTAAGGAGCGGCGGGCAGGGTCGCTTCTACTTAGACTAACGTACATAGAGGTACATAATGTACATGTACATACTCAGATTAATCCTCTGTTTACCAATAGAGCCTTTCATTGAGACACTGAGGGGGACGGATCTGGTTACTATGAATCTGGGGGGGTCATGTCCCTAAGTGCCATCTGCGCGCCTGATTTTATATAAAAGTTTTATATAAGATATAGATGCAGTAGGCTATGCAACTGAAATATTTTCTTTATATTTTAAATCAATTTCTTCCTGTTCGTGGGGGTTTCCTTTGACCAGTAGCAGTCGAGGAAAATGACAGAGAAGTGGAAAACTTTTGAGCAGAATGGAGATGTGTACATTTTACTTATTTTGCCTAAATATCATATATTTTTCATTTAGTACTGCCCTTCAGAGGCTACAGAAGATAGTTACATGTTTCTCATAAGACAAAATAACCCCCTTTTTTCTTTCTGTAGCATCGGTGAGCATTTGAACCTTATGTGCATATGAGTCCCTCAGTTGTCCTCAGTGTGAAATGATGGATCTCAAAATCATACAGTCACTTTTGGAAAATGTTCAGATATGCAGAAGATGCTGGAAAACCAGAGAATGTGCAAGAGCTGGGGGATTTTTCTGAAGAACAGCAGGCAGTTGAACTTCTCAGGACCAACACAGGACTCCTGAACAACTATCACAAAACAGAAGAATACTCTTGGATCATCCAGGAAACGACACAAAGTATTAAGATTGAAGGGTATGTAAACTTTTGAAATGGGGTCGTTTTTATTTTTTCTTGTGGAGTAAGCATCTGTTGTGTGAAATAACTTATTCAGGACAGCATATATATATATTGTGACGAGCGTCCCATGAACAGATCAGCGTTGCCCTGGAAACAGACACCTTGCACCTGCAGAGCCTCATCACGAGCTGATCGGCCACACCTGAAGCTTGTTCGCCGCCGGCCAGATAAGCCGTGTTCGACAGCACGACGAGGAGACTGATACCTCCAATGCGGCTGAGACCTAACCTTTGTTTACTCCTCTCTCTCTGCAGACACCAGTGTGTGACCGATCAAGCGCTCACGAGAGCTGCACAGACGAGCACCCAACACCGGAACACGCGCACGGAGAGCACGAGAACACCCGGGGTATTTGTTTTGAGCTCTCCTTGTCGTGTGTTCCTTCCACCCCGTGACAGATGGTGGAGAATTCGGGCAATAGCAAGTGGAAGTACACCATCAAGTGATCTCCGTTGACAAATTATTGTTTTTTTTGTGTTCCCCAGATCGGCGAGCGCTCCTCCCCACGGATGGATGAATTGCTGCAACGCCTGGCAGAGGTGAGTCTCCGCCAGCACCAAATTGTGGAGCATCTAGCATCTCGACAGGGTGAGACAGAACAGGAACTCGCGCCCTCCGCCTCACCAGCCACCAACGCTTACCGGTCGTAGTCCCCCGGGTTCAAGCCACCCAGCTGTTGCCCAAGATGTCAGTTCACGATGACGTAGAAGTATACCTGGAAATGTTCGAAAACATGGCGACCCTGGAGGGATGGCAGCGCGATGACTGGGCACGAGCCCTTGCCCCCCTGCTCACGGGAGAAGCGCAGCGGACCGTATTCAGCATGCCCGCGGCCCTGGCAAACCGATACGACAACGTCAAGCGAGAAATCCTGGCCCGCGTGGGGCTTTCCCCGGTGTGTGCGGCGCAACAGTTTCACGGTTGGACCTTTCAGCCCCGGGTGCCGGCTCGCGCCCAGGCCGCCGAACTAACCAGGTTGGCACAACACTGGTTGATGGAGGGAGACCCCACGGCCGCATAAGTGATGGAACGCGTGGTGATTGACCACCTCCTGCGTGCCCTGCCCTGCCCCGCGTCCATCGTCAGGCGGTAGTTATGAGGAACCCCAGGACGACCCTAGAGCTAGTGGAGGCGGTTGAGCTGGCCGAGGCGGCCCGAAGCCGGGAAGTGGGAGAGCGAGCGCCGCCGTTTCCCCGGAGGGTGGTCCAGGGACAACACGCGCCGGAGGGCTTCCTTTAGCCCATGAGCAGGCCGACGGGCCCTGGTCCCTGGGATGAGCCGATGCCCACGGAACCTACTTCGGCCCTCGCGCAGACCTGGCTGGCAGGCTGTATACTACATCAACACCTTCCGGTAGGAGCCCCAGAGGCCATGGTGAAAATCAACGGCCGCCCCTTCAAGGCCCTGTTGGATTCCGGAAGTGCCGTGAGCTTGGTCCAAACCCACGTCCTCCTCCCTCGGAGTGACAGCAAAGCCCAATTCCCGATAACCTGTGTACACGGAGACATGCGACAGGTCCCTGCACGCCGCGTCACCATCTCCGCCGCCCCAGGGTCCTGGCCAATCAAAGTCGGAATAGTGAGAGACTTACCAGTGCCGGTGCTACTCGGGAGAGACTGGCCGGTCTTTGAGACCTTGTTGGCCGCCGCTACCCAGCCTGCCAGCCCTAGAGGGGGTCCGTCAAGGGGGGCACACCCATCAGAAGCAGCGCCGCCGTCCTGTTCTACTGGCTCCGGATAGCGCGAGAGATGGTGAGTCCCCCTCCCAAACTAATAATCTGTTCTATGACGTCTATCAACAGGTCACGGGAGGGGGCTCGTTTGGCCGAGCCCAGCGTGAGGATGACAGGCTGAAACACTGCTGGGCCCAGTATGCACGGATAAGGGCAAGGACGTCCGGCCAAAACCCCATCCTCTCCCGCACTTCATTGTGGAGAACGGCCTGCTCTTTTGGGTTGCCCAGCGGATGGGGGAGGAGAAACGGTTACTGGTGGTGCCCCGGTCAAAAACGGAGGTGGTTTTGCAGCTGGCACACACACACCCCATGGCTGGCCACCTGGGGGCAGCAAACACTGCGCAGCGCATTCGCGACCGGTTCCATTGGCCAGGGTTGGACGCCGAAGTCAAGCAGTTCTGTCAAGCCTGCCCCATATGCCAGAAGACTTCGCCAAAACCACCTCCCCCCACCCCGCTCATTCTGCTGCTGATCATAGGAGTGCCCTTCGAGCCCATCAGGATGGATCTGGTGGGGCCGTTGCCAAAGTCAGCCCAGGGACACGAACACATCCTGGTGATTGTCGACTATGCCACCAGGGATCCGGAAGCCGTACCCCTCCGAAAAGCCACGGCCAAGAACATTGCGCACGAGCTGTTCCTCTTTTTCAGCCGAGTCGGCATCCCAGCGGAGATTCTGACCGATCAGGGGACCCCGTTTATGTCCCGGCTAATGGCCGACCTCTGCCGGTTACTCCAGGTGAAGCAACTGAGGACGTCGGTGTACCACCCCCAGACGGATGGACTGACCGAGCGCTTTAATAAGACCCTCAAGCAAATGCTGCGACGGGTGGCAGCAGAAGACAAGCGTGACTGGGATCTGATGCTACTATACGTCCTTTTCGGAGTCCGAGAAGTTCCCCAAGCGTCCACCAGCTTCACCCCATTTGAGCTGCTGTTCGGCCGACAGCCAAGGGGGCTACTGGATGTCGCCAAGGAGGCTTGGGAGCAACAGCATCCTTCTACCGAACGTTCCGTTGTAGAACATGTCCCCGAAATGCGGCAGAGGATCGATCGCATAATGCCATTAGTCCAGGACCACATGACCACAGCACAACGGGCTCAACAACGCCATTATGACCGGCCGGCCCAGCCGAGGGAGTTCCAGACGGGGGATCGCGTGATGGTGTTGGTACCCACAGCGGTGTGTAAGTTTCTGGCCACCTGGCAAGGGCCCTACACGGTCATAGAAAAGATTGGACCGGTGACGTATCGGGTACGCCAACCTGGGAGACGAAACCCCACACAGTTGTATCATATTAACCTGCTCAAGCGGTGGATAGGAACCCGGGACCAAGCCGCTGTCCTCGCCGCTGTGGAACCAGCAACCGTGGACATGAACCCAGACCTGTCTGCCGGACAGAAAGCGGATATGCAGCACCTGGTCAGTCAGTTCTCTGATGTGTTCTCCGACCTCCCCAGGTGGACCAATACCCTCCAACATCACATCAAGATGCCACCAGGAGTCATCATTAGAGAGTGGCCCTACCGGATCCCAGAGGCTCTCCGGCACGCTATTGAGGAAGAGATTCAACACATGCTGAAGTTGGGGGTAATTGAACCTTCCCGCAGCCCGTGGTCCAGCCCAATCGTCCTGGTCCCAAAACCCGATGGCACCCTCCGGTTTTGTAATGACTTCCGCCACCTCAATGAAGTATTGGAGTTCGCCGGCTACCCGATGCCCTGGGTGGATGAACTGCTCGACCGCCTGGGAAGGGCCCGTTTTATATCAACCCTGGACCTCACCAAAGGATATTGGCAAGTACCACTGACGGAGGAAGCCAAGCCCAAGACAGCGTTCTCCACACCCAGTGGGCACTGGCAATACCGGGCCCTTCCCCTTGGCCTTCACGGGGCTCCCGCGACGTTTCGGAGGCTGATGGACGTCCTATTGCGGCCTCACCAGCAGTACGCCGCCGCATACCTAGACAACGTAGTCATCCAGTCGGAGCGGTGGGAGGACCATTTGGACCATCTACGGAGGGTGCTAGGAGAACTCCGAAGGGCTGGACTAACCGCCAACCCCCGGAAATGTCACCTGGCCTGTTGGAAGCAAGGTATCTGGGATTCCAGGTGGGCCGGGGACTGATCAAACCTCAAGAAAAGCCTCCGAACCGGTCCTCCGTGCCCCAGATTTCAGCTGCCCCTTCTTACTGCAAACAGACGCCTCGGAATCAGGATTGGGAGCCGTCCTATCCCAGCTCCAGGGAGGTGAGGAACATCCTGTCTTATTCATTAGCAGGAAGCTGATGGCGGCCGAGAAGAACTACGCAGCCGTGGAAAGGGAAGTGCTCGCAGTGAAGTGGGCTATCCTGGAGCTGCGTTACTATCTGTTGGGTAGGAAGTTCACACTGTTCACCGACCTTGCGGCCCTACAATGGATGTCCAGAGCCAAGGAAACCAACACTCGAGTAACCCGGTGGTTCCTCGCGCTCCAGGATTTCCACTTCACGGTACACCACTGCGCCGGCACCGCCAACGGCAATGCTTATCTCGGATCTATAGAGTCCTTGTCTAGAGTCCTTACCAGGTCAAGAAAATATGATCATATTACCCCAATTTTACAGTCTCTGCACTGGCTACCTATTAAGTTCCGTATCAGTTACAAATTATCATTACTTACCTATAAGGCCCTAAATGGTTTAGCTCCTGCGTACCTAACTAGCCTTCTACCACGCTACAACCCATCACGCACCCTAAGGTCACAAAACGCTGGACTTTTGGTAGTTCCTAGGATAGCAAAGTCCACTAAAGGAGGTGGAGCTTTTTCACATTTGGCTCCCAAACTCTGGAATAGCCTTCCTGATAATGTTCGGGGTTTAGACACACTCTCTCTGTTTAAATCTAGATTAAAAATGCATCTCTTTCGCCAAGCATTCAAATAATGTATCTCTTAAATTGTGAGTGTAGTTGCATCTGCATTTTTATTCTTTAGCTTGGGTTAAACTAATTTTACTTTGTTGGATCAGCAGCTATGCTAATGATGTCTCTATTTTGTTTCTATGTTTTGCCACGGGATTTACATACCTCATGTGAACATTCTTAAAAAAACGTTCAGTAGCTTTTTATTTGTCTTAAACAGGTGAAGACAAAAATATTATGACATCAATTTAACAATGTGAAAAGCACCATTGAAAATGTTTGTATTATAGAACAATTTTTACTTTAAACAGCAACATGCAGAAAAAAGAAATCATGAACAGGTACGGTACTTACAATATTGGTGTTGCACCAGAAAGTGGTCGCAAAGAATACATTTTCAAGTATATGGGGTAAAAATTAATACAAAGACAGGGCTGTCATTATTAACAATTGCTACAGACTTATAGTCAATAGTCAAGTGAAATGACACCATTTTCCCATAGAACACAACATTATTTAAAAAGCACAAAATGTGAATTTTGTCATCAGTTATTCTCCCTCATACCGTTTCAAATCCATACGATTTCCATTCATCTTTGGAACACAAATGAAGAGTATTCTTAATGAAATCTCTGTGCTTTCTGTCCCTCAATTGACAGCCTATGCAACTACCATTTCAACGTCCAATACAGTATAGCTGTCAGATTTCATTAAAAAGGATCTTCATTAGTGTTCCAAAAATGAACAAAAGTCTAACAGGATTGGAATGAGATTATTCATATAATATTATGGGTGGACTAACCTTAGTTAGATTTCTAACTTCTTATTCATGCTAAATTATCTGCATCTACAATTTACATCGGGAAAAAAAAAACTTTCTTGTACAGCATTTGAAAATAAAGAACAAAGATTTATGCACTCATGCCTGACATTACAATATTAAACTAAGAAAACTATACAATCCAAATTAAGATCAGGGCTTTGTGTTTGTGTGCATTTAGTATCTCTTGCCATGTGCCCATTTGAGGAAACTACTTTTTCTTTTTCCTTTGCTGTATGTTTAGTCCAAGTCCTAAATTGAGATTTGAAAAAAACTCAAATTTACACGGAAACTAGTAGTTCATACATGAGTCTTGGAAGCGTAGATTGCCTTCATCTGAACCTTTGATGCTCGTTCAGGATTTCTTCACAGGAAGACTGTTAATGACAAGAAATGAAAATGAATGAAAAAGTACAAAATAACATGCAGAACAAGTTGAGATTGAATTATTAAGTTCCAGTTTAAACATTGCTTATAAATATCTGTTTAGTCATTCAGTTATCTTCAGATCACAAATTAAGATATTTTTGTTGAAATTCGATAGCTCTCTGACCCATTGGGAATGTGTGTGGGGCTGTTGACGTAGACCCTGCATGCGCTGCACCTTGTTTACTGGCAAATTAATGCACACGCATCCGTAAGTGGTACTCTAGTTAATGGTGGCAGACTCTCCCATGAGAGGATAAATCATTGAATAAAGTTGTAATTTTGTTTACTTTGCACACAAAAAGTATTTTTTATAATAAAAAAAAAATACTAATATTTTTGTAAAATTACAGTTGAACCACTGATGTCACATGGACCATTTTAACAATGTCCTTATACTATGTTTCTGTGCCTTGGTCGTGGTAGGGCCCTTGCTGTCTATACAGGGTCAGAAAGCTCCCAGATTCCATCAAGAATATCTTAATTTGTGTTCTGAAGATGAACCAAGGTCTTGCAGGTTCGAAACAACATGAGGGTGAGTGATTAATGACAGAATTTTTGTTTTTGACTGAAGTAACCCTTTGATTATTTTCCACTAAAAGGCAACATAAAATGCTTTATACACAGTTTCATTAGATATGTTCCTTACATTTGTATGAATTCCAGCGTAGGTGCCATTCTCCTACGGATGTTTATGTTTAAAAAAAAACAAAGGGTATGTGTAGCTCAGTCTCAATAGGGGAGGAAATGGTAACTTGTATGACAGCAATCTGGAATCACCAATAACAATAAACAAAGAAATTATAAACAACACATTGTAAATTCAGAAAGCCACCCCAAAGATTGATTAAATCTTTCCTACACAAACAACTAATAACCAAGTTAACTGAATAAACAACTCAATTACTATTTTTTTGTCAGTGTTGAACATCCCTAATGGTAAATAAATATGGAAACATATGGGTAGCAATTTGAAATATGCAAAATGGCAATGCAATACGTAAAATGGTAATGCAGTTCTGTGTTCTCTTACGAGAGCTCTCTCGTACTGTGTCTTAGCTAAGACGCTACGGGGAAAAGTCTCTTTTCACGAAATACTGAAGCAAAAAATTATCCTTAATTTTGTATTCTTGTAAAGCACATTTGCAGCAGTACACAGCCATAGGCGAGACGGCTCGTTCACTCATTGGCTTGTTCTGCGGCAACTGCACAGCCTATCGAGTGCAGGCTGATGCAACATCAGACCTATAAGGGCGCTTCGCGCCCTTCTTGCCACTTCCCGCCGAAACGGGTGTGGCCCAACCTATAGGAGGAGCTCGAAAAGGCTGACTCACCTGATTTTTCATCTCTTCAGCGAAGCTCACGCATTGCTGGATCATGGAGGAAGCAAGCGCTGTCTGAAAGAGCATATCAGCAGGACGAGCCATTCTGAAGCTGCTGGCATCGCCGCCTTCCACTGCCGTTCCTGCTGCGCTATCCGGCGCCCATATCCTTTACATCCTTATATCTGTTTATATCCTGTGTGTGTGTTCCCCCTGCGATGCACATTCACAAAAAGAGCTGCGTCTTTTTAAAGATGCCCTCGTGCGGCTCGTGCAGAGCCCCGCTCAGCGAAGGAGATCGTCACGTCATCTGCGTCTCCTGTCTGGGTGAGGACCATGTAGCGCTCGCGCTCGCTGACGGCGGATGCCCTCATTGCGAGTTAATGCCTATGGTGACTCTGAGGACTCGCCTGGCATCCTTCTCGAAGCCTGCATCATCTGCTGCGCCGCAGCGCCGTAAGAAGTGCCGCTCGCAGCGCCGCTCGCAGCGCCTACCAGAACCGCCTCCAGCTCGGCCGAGCTCGCCGGTTCCCTCCGCTTCGCCGGCCTCCCCTGCATCGCTTCCCGATGTTCAGCGTCCGCTGCTTGCCGACGCGTCATCTAAAGAAGTGGATCTCAGGCCCGCGTCGGAGGAAGAAGACACGTGCTCTCTGCTTGCTTCGGGCAGTGAGGGTTGGGCGAGCTCCTTGGATCTCGCGCCCGCTGCTCAGAGGCACAGCAGACGGGGGGATATCGATAAAGAGCTGATGGGTGTACTCTCTCGCGGCGAGCCTCGGCCTCGAGTGGTCTGCACCAGCGCCCCCTTCACGTTCCCGGCTGGATGGTAGCTATCTTCCGGATTCCGCTCTTTGTCAAGCTCAAAGCACGCCCCTTTTCTTCCTGAGCTTCATGAAGAAGTGGCGAAAGCTTGGGACGCTCCATTCTCGGCGAGAATCCGCTCATCTGTTTCGCCAGCATTCCCCACACTGGACGGTGCTAAGAACAGAGGCTACCTGTCACTTCCGCCGGTGGAACAGGCTATAGCAGCGCACCTTTGCCCGCCCTCTGCTGGACGGCGGACTAAGGCGGCGTTGCCATCCAAAGCCTGCCGCATGACGTCATCGCTGCTCGCACGGATATTCTCTGCTGCTGGGCAGGCTGCGCCTGCGCTACACACCATGGCTACGCTACAGATTTTCCAGGGCGATCTCCTCCGCAAGCTGGATGAGATGGGACCTGAAGCGATCTGTCTCGCGGATCTGAGCAGTGCTTCGGATCTCTCCCTCAGCGCTACTAAGTCCGCTGCACAGGCCATGGGACGGGTTATGGCTTCCGCTACGGTGGCTGAGAGGCATTTGTGGCTGACGCTTTCTGACATCAAGGAGTCAGAACGCTGCGTTCCTTGACGCGCCGCTAACTCCTGCCGGCCTCTTCGGATCTTCCGTCAACGAGTTTGTGGAGAGATTCGCCGAGGACCAGAAAGCTTCGCAGGCGTTCAAGCACTTCTTGCCGAAGCGCTCCAGTTCTGCAGCTAGCCGCTCTAGACCGGCCCCACAGAGCTCTCAGTCACGCCCACCGCCTCCTGTTGCGGGGAGTCTCAGGCCCATACTGGATCTAAGACAGCTGAACAAGGCATTGATGAAACGCAGTTTCAAAATGCTTACGACCAGGAAGCTCCTCGCGCAGATTCGCAGAGGGGACTGGTTCATGTCAATAGATCTGAAGGACGCGTATTTTCAAATACAGATAGCGTCAAACCACAGGCGATATTTGAGATTCGCCTTTGAGGGCCAGGCATACCAGTTTACAGTCCTGCCATTCGGCTTGTCCATGGCTCCTCGTACGTTTACGAGGTGCATGGATGCAGCGCTCGCTCCTCTCAGACTCAGAGGCATGCGAGTGCTTAATTATTTGGACGACTGGCTGGTTCTGGCCCAATCACGAGCGGAGCTCGTGGACCACAGGGCCGTTTTACTCGATCACCTTGAGAAGCTCGGCCTCAGTGTCAATTGGGCGAAGAGTTCGCTGAACCCCAGTCAGACGATCCTGTTTCTGGGTATAGTTCTGAACTCGTGTTCCATGACGGCACGGCTGTCACCACAGCGCGTGATGGGCATTCAGCGTGCAGCGAGTTCTTTCCGCTGTGGCGCGACCTGTCGCTCAAACACTGTCAAAAGATGCTGGGCCTCATGGCCTCAGCATCTCCGGCTCTGCAGCTGGGCCTGCTCCGCATGCGCCCCCTGCAGTTCTGGCTGAAGGCTCGGGTGCCGCGCAGAGCGTGGGCATCTGGCCGGCTTCATTTCAAGGTCGATCAGAGCTGTGTTGCGGCTCTAGCACCTTGGACAGCGAACGGCTGGTACCGATCAGGTGTAAGCCTGGGGACTTCCCCGAATGTGAAGATGGTGTTGATGGACGCCTCCACTTCGGGATGGGCTCTTTTGAAGAACCAACCATGGTTCCCAGATTTGATGCAGTTAGCAGATGTCGCCCCGTGGCCGGTACCGTTGAGGAGGGACCTCCTCTCGCAGGCCAGGGGCTCGATTTGGCACCCTCAACCGGAGTTGTGGTCCCTCCATGTGTGGGCGCTCAACGGTTAACCGATGATCTCGCAGTGGGAGTGCTAAATACCATCACTCAGGCTAGAGCTCCGTCGACACGACGTCTGTATGCCTCGAAGTGGTCGGTGTTCTCCAGCTGGTGCACAGCTCGAGGTTATTCACCCCTTAGTTGTGAGGTGACGGAGGTCCTCTCCTTCCTACAGGAGCTGTTGGATAAGGGCAGAGCCCCATCCACGCTCAAAGTTTATGTGGCGGCCATCGCGGCGTTTTCTGAAACGGCGCCCGGTCAGTCAATAGGAAGAAATGATTTAGTCATCCGGTTCCTCAGAGGAGCTAGGAGGCTGAATCCTCCCAGACCTCCGTCAGTCCCTATGTGGGACCTCGCGGCGGTTTTGGAGGCCTTGAAGGGTCCCCCTTTTGAGCCTATCCAATCGGTTAGCCTTCAGCATCTGTCGTTCAAGACAGTATTCTTGTTGGCTCTCGCTTTGGTGAAGCGTGTGGGTGATTTGCACGCACTCTCGGTGAGCCAGTCGTGCTTGGAGTTTGGGCCCAATGACTCAAGGGTCATACTCAAACCTAGGCACGGTTATGTGCCGAAATCCCTCAACACACCGTTTCGGGCTCAGGTTATTGCCCTGTCTGCCCTGCCGGTGTCAGGGGAGGATGGAGACTTGAGTCTTCTTTGCCCTGTCAGAGTTTTAAGAGCTTATGTGTCTCACTCTGCTGCCTTTCGGCAGACGGAGCAGTTGTTGGTCTCGTTCGGTGGACGTTCCAAGGGAATGGCTGTTTCGAGACAGACTCTATCCAGATGGATAGTTGATGCCATAGCGTTAGCTTACGCTTCCAGGGGCCTTCAGTGCCCGTTGGGCGTCAGAGCACACTCCACAAGAGGCGTCACCTCGTCGTGGGCGTGGTCTACTGGGATCTCTAGCTAAGACGCAGTACTCGTTCGCTCTTCTAGAGAGAACCGAGGTTACGTTTAGTAACCGAGTACGTTTTAATTTACATTTTACCATACATGTGTCCAAAATTTTGTTCAAAATAAATTCTGTTATATGATTTACATTTGCCATTTTCTACACTAGTTTTAATATGCAAATTAAAAACATTTAAACAAAATTAAAATGAAAATATATTACTCAAATTGATTATATATGTTTAACATGTCCAAGCAAAAACTATAGCAAAATTATTTTTAATTGCCATTTTTCCTAAATGCATTTAGACTTGAGAGAAGAACACATTTTAATCATTATACCTCATAATAATTGTAGCAAAAATGCTGTGAGAATTTCAGAATGCATTCTGAGCCAAATGTGCAGCAAAATGGTGATTTAAATCTTTATTTTTCTTAAATGCATTGACTCTTACATATAAGACGTTTCAATAGCATTTTCATTTAATACCCCGCAATGAATTTTGTTTAAGTCAGTGTGGAAAGCGTTTGGTTGACTGAATATTGACTTATTGTGTGTCCTGTTGCCGAGCCCCACCTTGATGTAGCATAATGATTAAAAAAGCCAGGGGCGTGTTGCATTTTCAAATGCATTTCAAATCCACATTGACTTTTTATTCATCGCGAGGTATTAAGTGAAAATGCAATTGAAACATCTTGTATTGTAAGTGTCAATCAACTTCTTCAATGCACTAAGAATAATAGAAATTTAAAACACCACTTTGCAGCACCTTTGCCTCAGAATGCATTCTGAAATTCTCGCTGTATTTTGCTACAATTATCACACTGTATTATGATGAAAATGCAATCCCACGTGTCCTACCCCCAAGTCAAAATTTATTTAGGAAAAACTGCATTTAAATGATAATTTTACTACAGTTTTTGCTTGGACATATTAACCATATCTAATCAATTTGTGTAATATATGTTCATTTGAATTTTGCAACTTATAAAGCATTAAAATATGTTTTTATTTTGCATATTAAAACTAGTGTAGGAAATGGCAAATGTAAACTATATAATAGATTTTTAATTTTGCACTAAATATTAAACATTTGTATGGGAAAATGTACATTAAAATACAGAAACACATTGCCGTTTTACATATTGCATTGCCATTTTGCATATTACATTTCTAATTAAATTTAGCTACCCATATGCTTTCATAAATAAAAACTTAATAAATAAAACAGAATACAAACCCATGATAAGAATGCAGGGGGTGCTTGGGATACAAAGTATAGCAGCAATTATGACCTGTCATTAGAAAAGAAAACATGAATGTCATGAACTACTGTCCCTTTAAAACATGACTCACATCGACGGACATAGTGGAGCATGGAGGTATGGTGAGAGCATGTCTTTAGATATTGATTGGTTTTTGTGTTTTTAAATAATATATGCATGTATATGTATGTTGTATAATCTAAATATGTATGTGAATCTCAAAGAACAACAAGATGAACTGTAGTTTCTTGGGAACCACTAAAGTGATGAGAATATTGTTATTTATCTATGTGTGTTTTGTAACTTGCTGTGTACACTTTACAGTTTTGTTAACTTTTTTTTCTACAATCCTACAGGTTACTTCATCTTAAAATGAATGGCCCACGGAAGATCATTAAAACCAAGGTACAAGAATGCAATCATCAGGTTTTTTTTCAGTCCTTGTTCTGTAGTTTTATGTATAAAAAAAAATTAATTATATATTTAAATATTTTATAGAATATTCCAACCCAGAGAGAGGGACTGGATTGTGGTCTGTTCATGCTGATGGTAAGCTGTGAATTACAGATTCTGAGCAGTTATGGTGATGGTAAAAGTTTAGTTTAGTTTACATGCAGTATTTAGATGAATATGGCCTAGTGTTCTTTTGGAAGGTTTTCCTTTTTTTATATATTTATTTTTTCCAGAAGTATTTCGAATGCATTCTTAGTTTTTTATTTTGTGTTTTATCTGTTAGGATAACATCCCGCAGCTCAGAAGGTGGTGGTTTCGTTTGCTCTTGCAAGGCATGTCACATCCAAGGTACACACAACTGGTTAATGAAATGAAATGATATGCATTCTTCTGCATTCAATCTACCCAGACACACTAAATGTTCCCTCCTAGAATGTTAAGCAGTAACAAAACTTTGGAGAGGCCACAATGTTGAATGTTTAGAAATGTGTTGAATGCTTTGAGTGGTTGGAAATACTAAAAAGATGCTTTACAAATGGTCCATTTACCTAACCTTTGAGTCTGTCTTTAGGTTGTCAGAGTCCACCATCACCAAACAGCCAGCTAGTACGGAAACTGTGATGGGTCAAGATGACAGTGATGAGGTAAAAACGTTTTTTTTTTTTGTGAAAACAATTATAGTAATTTTAGATTTACCCCACAAACACAGTTTTTGTACTTTCAACAGAAGATCAAAGAGGAACTGAAGAGGAACATAAGGGACATTGGTGTAGCATGGTGCTGGGTTCAGAGCCACTGTGAGCTGTTCCATGGAGAGGTGACCGAGCCTGAATTTCTCTAGATGGACGAAGAAAAACAGTCTAATATGATCAAAGACTACCTGAAAGGAGACACTGAGAAAGCAAAGGATGCCTGTGTGTTTGTCTTTGACAATCGCGAGGATATGGAAACATTCTTATTAAAATGTGTTGATGAACAGGGGCTGAAAGTCAATGCCATGTTTCTGGGAGTAATTTAATTTATAATAACTTATTTACTCTACATTGTTGAATATTATTGTTTTGTGAAATAAATATAACAATACCCAGTGAAACAAGGGATATCTTTTTATTGATCTTTATGCATCTGTAGGACTTGGACACATTTTTATATATATTTGTGTTGATGGAAAAAGGCCCAAAAGTCAAAGCCATGTTACTTACATAATATATCAAAGCAACCAATGACTTAAGCCTATGTATGTGTAGCTTAGTCTATATAGAGAACCGTCAATCCTATCATGCAAATGTTATTGCTCTTTTTTGCTAGCTGATAAACTTTTTTTTTTCCATGCACATATAAAAAATATTAGTGTGTAGATCATAATTGTTCTTGTATATAATTAAAAGGAAAATAAAAATACTTAAAACCAAATGAAGTATATAAATTAGCCAAAGTCAGGAACATTTCTTTATTTTAAATGAAAGAAATATGAAAAATAAACACATTAAAAAAAAAAATAATAAAGAGGGGAGGATTCCAGTTATTGCATAACACCCATATTTATCCTTAAAATAGTGATATGATCACTAACGTTCCCACCTTGTAAGTGAAACATATTTTTAGACAATTAGATAATTAAAAATTCCTTAAACAAAATTGTCTACTTTGATATTGTCTAAGGTATGTTACAATCGATCATAAAATATGTGAACTTGTCATTACATAATCGAACAGCGAAAGGTATAAATATTTTATTAATTTGCCTAAGTATAATCAACCAATGCAGGCGTTTTACCGGCTGTTTGGATGAACTTACTTCCATACATTAGAGATGTGGCCTAGGTTTAATTTGTACTATTTAAATTTATTTACTACAAGTTATTTAACCTATATTAGTAAAACGAAAGATAACATTATTTAATTTGATCCCCGAAACAACATACTTCCGCCATTTTTGCACATGCGCACAACACATGGGTGTTCACCTGGCATCACCCGATGACGTATTTTTACATATGGCATAGGCGTGGCGTGGCGTCTGACGTCACATTTGGATGTGGGCGGGGTTGGATGTCCACCGCAAGCTGATGAGCCAAGATGGCAGTGGTGTGAATAGTCACGTTTTTTAATCGTCCAAGTAGTTTGAGGAGTTTAAAGCTAACAAGATGAGATTTGAGTTTTGAGTATGTAGAGATTAGTTTGTTATTATTACCATCGATTATTTTTGGCAATACTTTACTTTTGACTTGTTGCAATGGGCAAAAAAAGGAAGAATCAGTCCCTTCAAGAAAGCGCTATATTAGCTGGACACCTCGTGGAAGAGAGCTGCATGGAGTCGGCCGACATGGAGAATATTAATATTGAGACAGAAGTCGGTGCATTTGAAGAGGTTTTTGCAAGGCCTGTTTCCTCTACTCCATCCAAGAATATTGGGAATGCAAAAGGCAAGAACGAAGTTTCTTTGTCTACAATCCTTGACGCGATCCAGAAGCTAACTACTAAAGTGGACGAAACGCACGGTAAGGTTGCCGTTTCCTGTGAAAAACTCGACAAACTGTCTGAAAAGGTCTCCCACATTAGTGAAGAAGTTAAGAGGCACGAAATCAAGGTTGTTCAACTTGAAAAGGAGATTAAGGATCTACGAGCTGAAAACGGATGTCTAAAAGAGAACCCGGATGAAATGCAGCGGTACTCGCGTAGATGGAATCTCAAACTACAAGGGGTCCCTGAACGCGATGGAGAAGATGCGAGAAGCGTGACGATCGACATCCTTAGAAAGATGATCCCTAGTATCCAAAACAAAATGGATGATGTAATTGATGTTGTACACCGCCTGGGGCCAAGGATATCCGACGGAGCACCCCGAAATATCATCATGCGTTTTACCATGCGAACCTACAGAGACATGGTATGGCGGGCAGCAAAAGACTCTCGCTTTCTAAAGGAAAACAAGCTTCGCATCAAGGAGGCGTTGATCAAGCAGGATGTGGATGCTAGAGCAAAATTATGGCCGCTTGTCAAGAAGGCTCGTGAGGATGGAAAAGTGGTTTCATGGAAGGGTCCCCATGCTTTTAAAGTGAAGTGACATTCAGCCAAGTATGGTGACCCATACTCAGAGTTTGTGCTCTGCATTTAACCCATCCGAAACGCACACACACAGAGCAGTGAACACACACACACACACACACTGTGAGCACACACCCGGAGCAGTGGGCAGCCATTTATGCTGCGGAACCCGGGGAGCAGTTGGGGGTTCGATGCCTTGCTCAAGGGCACCTAAGTCGTGGTATTGAAGGTGGAGAGAGAACTGTACATGTACTCCCCCCACCCACAATTCCTGCCGGCCCGGGACTCAAACTCACAACCTTTTGATTGGGAGTCCGACTCTCTAACCATTAGGCCACGACTTCCTTTTGTTGCTGGAAAAAGACTTGAAATTATCCCCTGAGATGCGACTTCGAGGTGTAACAGTAATTGCGTGCATTTTTAACTCCCGAGTTGTGTGTGGACTGATTTCTTTAATTCACAGACTGCAATTAAGGACCTGCATTCGAACTTGACTCTCGACTTTACTCGTTTTTGCGGTCTGCCTTCAGGGAGCAACGTTAAATTTTTTTTATTTTTTTTTTGCACTTTGCTGTGGTGGCTACTACAAGCAAGTAAGCTTTCTCGTTCCCTACAGACAGTTGCACTTTTGCCTAAGTTTCAAGGCATATGTTAGCTTTAACTACCTCCGTGTTAGCTCACGTTTACAGCGGTAAGCAAAACCTTCTGTGTTCTTATTGTTCTAGGTTTTATTCTTATTATCCAAGTAATATTCTTTCTTTTTTTTGTAAATGCAAGACTTGGAATTTAATTCTTTGAGTATTATTTCGTTAAACACTCGTGGCTTGAGAGATCTCACTAAAAGGAAGGCTTTATTCTTATACTGTAGAAGAAAAAATGCTGATTTAGTACTCTTACAAGAAACTCATTCATGTGAGAGTGATGTTCGTTTTTGGAAATCACAATGGGGGGATAAGGTTTACTTTAGTCATGGTTCTAACCATTCCGCTGGTGTTCTCATTTTGATCAATAAGTTTAATGGAGATATTGTCGAATCTTTGGTTTCTACGGAAGGAAGATGGGTTATTCTTGTCATTAAACTTGATAATGCTACTTTTATAATAGGTAATATTTATGGCCACAATTTAAAATCTACCAATAAGAGTCTTATTTCTTCATTACAGGGTAAAATTGAAGCTTTAAAAAATAAATATCAACAGGCATTTATTATTATTGCTGGAGATTTTAATGTTGTCTTAGATAATTCAATTGACAGATTTCCTCCTAAAATGGGCCTCAGTAATAGTATTATTTGTACCTTGTGTGATCACCTCCATATTGTAGATGCATGGCGCTACTATCATCCAGATGTTAAGGAATTTACATGGAGTAATAAGTTGCTTACTTCTAAATCCAGAATAGATTTTTTTCTGATTTCTCAACAGATACTGCAATATGTGTTTGATGTTAGTCACCAATATGCTCCATTCTCAGACCACTTAGTAATTAAGCTGAATTTGCAAACAAAACAAAGGAAGAATTCCTTGCGTGGTTATTGGAAGATGAGTAATACTCTGCTAAAAGATAAATTATTTAATGATCAGATCAAGAGATTAGCTAAACAAATATTTTCAAAAAATGAGCTTGAGTCACATGATGCTAATTGGGAATTTTTTTAATTTAAAGCTTGACCACTAGCTATTAATAGAGCTAAGGCCCTTAAAGTGGCTAATGCTGATAGAGAAGCTAACTTGTTAAGCAATATTAATAACTTAATCAAAAAAGAGAATCTCACTGTTACAGAAATTAGTCAGTTTAAATCCTTACAATTAGAATTAGACCAGCTATATGTTAAATTAGTTAAAGGTGCCTTCGTTAGGTCCAGGGCGAGATGGATTGAGGAGGGTGAGAAAAATACAAGCTTTTTTTTCTCACTTGAGAAAAGGAATTTTAAAAGGAAATGCATTTTTGCTTTGCAAGTTAATAATTCTGTTTCAAAACACCCTGAAGAAATAGAGAAGTTTGTCACAAATTTTTATAGAAACTTGTACTCCTCTGATTATCAGGCAAACCAAAGTGAGTCATACCTACATCAAATTAAGAATTCTATACAACAAATTAGTAATGAATTTAAGTTATTATGTGAGGCTCCTGTTTCATTAATTGAAATTAGGGATGCAATGAAATCAATGAAAAAAGGGAAGTCACCTGGCTGCGATGGCCTCACTTTAGAATTCTTTATACACTTCTGGGAAATTTTAGAGCAACCTTTCTTATTAATGCTTCAAGAATGTATAAAAACTGGAACGATGATTCCCACTATGAAACAAGGAGTGATATCTCTTATTCCCAAGCCAGACAAAGATGTAACTTTAATTGATAATTGGCGACCTATAACACTTCTAAATTTTGATTATAAATTATTTTCTTCTATATTTGCTAAGAGATTAAAACAACATTTACATCATGTCATTAATGAAACACAGACCGGCTTTATGAAAGGACGTCATATTAGTTGTAATACTCGTCTTGTTCTGGATCTTATTGATTATAAAGAAGAAATTGAGTCTGATGCTATCATCTTATTCCTTGACTTTTACAAGGCCTTCGACACTGTAGAGCATCAGTTCCTTATGAGTTCTTTAAGGGCTTTTGGATTCCCATCCAGTTTCATTAATGTTGTCCAAATGTTGTACAAAGATATTGATAGCTGTATAATCTTAAATTCACAAACTTCAACAATATTTCCCATTCTTCGAGGAATAAGGCAGGGTTGCCCTTTAAGCCCATTGTTATTTTTAGTGGTTGTAGAAACATTATCTATTGATATATTGCGTAACAATAATTTTGTTGGTCTTAGTATCTTTAACAGAGAGATTCGTATCTCACAATTAGCTGATGATACCACTTTATTTTTAAAAGACAAAGAGCAAGTTTCTCCAGTATTAACTACAATTAACGCCTTCTCTAATGCTTCTGGACTCAAACTTAATTTATCCAAGTGTGAAATTATTTGCTTATTTGATAATGTAGAATCTGAAATTGAAAATATACCAGTTAAAAATGAAGTGAAATATTTGGGGATTCATATAACAAAAAATTTAATTAGTAGACAGTTTTTGAATTTTTCTTCACGTTTATCCAAAACTAATTTTATTTTTAATAATTGGCTACAGAGAGTCTTTTTATCCAAAGCAGAGGGATTATCCAGATTTGTGTACCCTTCCCTGTCTTTAGCTGTAGATAATCACACCTCCAAAAATATTGATAAGATTTTTCTTAATTTTATTTGGAGTAATAAATCTCACAAATTGAAGAAATATATTTTAGCAAACAAAAGAAGTGAGGGTGGTCTTGAAGTCCTGAACTTTGATGATACCAACAACACATTCAAAATTAATTGGTTGAAGAGATGCTTGCTTGGGTCAGACACCATGTGGTATTTTATCCCAAATAACATATTTAAAAGGATAGGTGGCCTTTCTTTTTTGATGAAATGTAATTACTCCACTGGTAAATTACCTATTAAATTGGCTAGTTTTCATCAACAAGCGCTGTTAGCCTGGAAATTGGTTTACAACCACAACTTTTCCCCCCATAAAACCATCTTATGGAATAACTCAGATTTTAAAATTAGAAATAGATCATTCTTTCTTGAGAAATGGTTTGATAAAAACATAATTTTTATTGCAGATCTATTCAACACTAATGGTGATCTGTTATCCTATGAGAGTTTTATGAATACCTACCAATATCCTATTCCGTTTAAAGAATTTAACTCTGTTATAAAGACTATTCCAAGTGGTTTAATATGTCTGATGAAAGCTTCCCTTACACATGAGGCATGTTCTAAACAATTACCTTTGTTATGTTTGGATGGTGTTTCTATTTTAAGTAAAGATTGTAATAATAAATTTATTCGTCAACTCTCTCAATCTAGAAATCTATGTACTCCAAAAGGGAAATTCTTTTGGAATTCTGTAATAGATAACATTCAGTGGAGGAAGACTTGGTTACTACCATTTAAATATTGTATACCCAATAAAATGAAAGAAGTGCATTTTAAAATTTTGCATAATATATACCCTTGTAACGCACTTTTGTCCAAATACTGTGATTTAGATGAGGTATGCACCTTCTGTAATAATGAAGTTGAAGACATCTGTCATTTGTTTTTTTCTTGTAATGTTACTTCAATTTTCTGGAATGATTTAAGCTCTTACTGTTTTTCTAAAGTTAATATGATCTGAAATCTATGCATAAAGGATGTAATTTGTCTTTTTGAAAGCCCAAACAAATCGTTAGAATCTACTGTTAACTTCCTTATCCTTGTGGCAAAATTTTACTTTCACAAGCAAAGGTTTCTTAAGAAAATTCCTACTTTTATTGATTTCCTTTGTGAAGTGAAATATTTAATCAAATCCCTAAGAACAATTGATAATAGAAAATGTACGTCTTTTCTGAAAAAATATGATGAGATCTTTCATGTACCATGATTTTCTTCTTTGATGTTTTATTTTATTTTATTTATTTTTTTCCTCTCCTTTTTTTTTCTTTCCTTTTAGTGTTCTATGATTGTCCAATTGACTTCAACTGTTTAATATATGCATTTTTGGAAATGTTCTATATTTCTAAGGAATGTATGTTTGCAATATTGTAAAACATTTCTTGAATTTAAAAAAAAAAAAAAAAAATGTCCACCGCAAGCTACAGCGAGACGCTCCTCGCTCATGCACTGGTTTCGCGCCGATTGTCGACTGAGCTTCTTGTACCCACAATGCAAAGTGTAATTAAAAAAAAAATACGGAGAAACACCTGTAAAAAGAAAATACGGACAATTCCTTTAAATTATTACGGTATATTGTACTGTATTTTTACGGACTTTTTTTTTTACAGTGTATATATATATATATATATATATATATATATATATATATATAAACATGCGATTTTCATGAGCTCTCTTATTTTGTTAAAATTAATTCCGCCTCGGGGGAATCGGGAGCAGACCCGATTGTAAGGGAATCGGGGGAATTAATTCCGCCTCGGGGGAATCGGGAGCGGACGCCGCCTTTGCCTCGGGGGAACTGCGAGCGGACTGCGCCGCGTCGGGGGAACTGTGAGCGGACGCCGCCGGTGTCCGCTCGCGATGCCCCCGAGGCGGAGGTGTCCGCTCGCGATGCCCCCAAGGCAGCGGTGTCCGCTCGCGATGCCCCCGAGGCGGCGGTGTCGGCTCACGAGGATTCCCACAAGGTGGCGGCGTCCGCTCACAGTTCCCCCGACGCGGCGCTGTCCGCTCACAGTTCCCCCGAGGCAAAACAGTCTAAAGTTTAATTTTTTGACATAATATAATCTAAAAGCTGAATAAATAAGCTTTCCATTGGTTTATGGTTTGTTAGGATCAGACAATATTTGGCCGAGAAACAACTATTTGAAAATCTGGAATCTGAGGATGAAAAAAAAGAAAAAAAGAGAAATTGCCATTAAGTTGTCCAAATGAAGTTCTTAGCAATGCACATTACTAATCAAAAATTAAGTTTTGATATTTTTACGGTAGGAAATTTACAAAATGTCTTCATGGAATATAATCTTTACTTAGTTTATTATGATTGCTTACAACGAAATTAAAAATAACACCCAGCTCGTGAAACCTTACACTCAAAGGGCAAAACCTCAGCCCAGATCTGCACAACTACAGTGAAGGCATAATTCGAAAATGAAAAATCAAGAATAATAATAGTTAATAAGAATTATTTCTAAATGCTGGACCGTTCTCATTTCACTCTGCATATGGAACCTGGAGATTTTTTTTTAATTTTAATTTAATTTAATTTATTTTTTTAATCAAGAATTAAACTAAATAAAAACATTTAGCTTTTAATCCATGTATTTAAAAAAAAAAAAAAAATATATATATATATATATATTTACACAGTCTTCTGTCTTTCTGTCACTGTCTTCTGTGAGTGTTGTGTTTGTTTGGTGCCATGTGCTCTCTCCTGTCCTTTTCTGACCCCGCCCACCTTGTCACTTCATCATTGTTTTAGTTACTTCACCTGTGTTTCTCCCTTGCTCCCGGACTCATTTACCTTCACTCTGCACACCTGTAACTCACTTACACACACACAGCTGTTCCCCATTTGTTCATTAGTATATATTCTTGTCTCACCCACCACTCTGCCTGGCTGTATTGTTTAATGTTACTTGGTTATGTTTTTGCCGTGTTGGCCTTTTTGTTCTATCAAAGTTAATCTTCCCTGCATTTGGACCCAGACCCTGTTCTTTCTTTACCGCGCCGTGACAGAATACAGCCAGCAACATGGGTCCAGCAGGGAAGTTCCTCAATGTCCACCAGGGAGATCGGGCCATCGAGGATTACACCAGGGACTTCGTGGGGGCGGCTCAGTTGTCAGCTACGGAGAGGACCTGCCTTATGGTGTGCTTCTAGGGAGGCCTAGCCGAGCCCTTCAGGTCCCTTATGCCATTCTTGCACCCCAGGGAGACTCTGGAGGACTACATCAACCTGGCTCTGCAGGTGAGCGGCTCAGCCGTCAGGGTGGGGATGCCTACCCAGGATGTTCCCCACAAAGCGGCAGCAGTGGCCACTCACGAATCCCCAGAGGAGGCAGTGTCCTCACACAAGTCCCCCGAGGCGGCGGAGTCCGCTCCCGATTCCCCCTCAATGCCCCCGAGGCGACGGTGTCCGCTCGCGATGCCCCCGAGGTGGCAGTGTCCCCGAGGCGGTGGTGTCTGCTTGCGATGCCCCCGAGTCCCGGCGGCTCATTGAGGTCCACCCTGAAGTTGCGGAGAAGTGTGTGAAGGCAAAGTGTGTTCTCCACAACTTCATGAGGTGTTCGGAGGGGAGAGAGGCACCTGCTGTGAGGGGCGCAGGACATAATGGAGAGGAGCCACTGCCAGGTCTGGGTCAGGTTGCGGCAAACAACTCCTCCAGAGAGGCAGTCCGGATGAGGGATGTCTTCATGGCGGAGGGAGCAGTAGCATGGCAGCAGACAGAGTAGTATTTGAAGTCCTACTCATGACTTCCCCACAACGGCTCTTTTAAGAGCCACCCACAAACCTATAAAGAACATGACTATCTTAAGAGTTTTACCTCCATTACTAATATATACATATACATATACATATACACACACACACACACACACACACACACACACACACACACACATATATACAATTAAATGCAATATGTTCTATGTAAGATTATTGGTTTGTATGTTGTTCTGTTCTACCTCCTCTCTGTTTGCAGGTCATGGCTGCACTGTGTCTAGTCTATCTGTCTGCTCCTGCTGGCCCTGTTCCAGACTGTCAGACTGTCAACATGCACATTTAATAATTTTAGACCCTGAGTCATTAACTTTTTCAACAAACTTTTTCACATTAGTATATAAGGTAACATACATTATTAGTAGTCGTATTATTAACATAACATGGTAAACATTGGAGTTTTTCTTCATCTAATTCAGAAATGTATGACTGCAAGTGTTTATAGTTAACATAGCTGAACAATGTAATTCCTCCTTTGATGTATAAAAAATCTATAGGTCTGTGTTATTTCTTTGTTCAGGTTATTACTGTAAAATAATCTGTCATTTATTTTTGTTTTGATGATAAATGGAGCCAGCCTCCTGTGATTTCTTTGTTTTCCTCACACAACCCTGTCCAGACACACTAAAGTATGTTGGTTGTCTTTACATTATAATAATGTGTCATATAATCAAGATTTAGAAATGGAATAAATAGCATTCTATACAAAATGAATATGTGTCATATATTGAAATCAAGTTTTTATGGGATTAAAAAACTTGCTTTGTTGTGCATTAGAACACACCAGGCATTTAGTCATATTTCAAAATAATTTAATCAGGCCAAACATAAAATGTTTAGAATATATACTTAAAATAACAATATGTACAAACTATTTACATACAGAGACAGAAATAAAAAGAACCTCGCTTGGAAGGTGGAAGAGCTTCAGGGAACAAAAAGTAGGAGAAGAGGAAGGAGGGCATTCTGTGTTTCCTGCAGAGCCTGCTGCCTCAGTTTTTTAAAAGCCAAATTTAAATTTAGCACAACGGTGCTGTTTTCCATCGCCAATTTGTACATTTTAAATTTTGTCATTTCTTTTGTGTGAGGCGACATGCTCTGCAGAAAAGGCAGAAGGCTGAGGAGGAAGTGCTCGTCACAGTGCACTGAGAAGACAGAAAGATGATAATTGAAATAATAAAATTGTCTAGATATTGGGAGAATAATATCTGAGTGACATAAAACAGTGCTTAAGAGTGTGATTGTTTTGATCTTGCGTTAACATATATAACATAAAGTTATACTTCAGACATATAAACATCAGGAACATAAACATGCAAATGAACAGTAGTTAAAAATTATGTATTGGTGGCATACATTGCAATAGAATTGAGTCTGCATTTACAAATACAGTGATTATTAGTAAAGGGACTTATTCAAAAAATGTTTTGACTTTTTTATGTGAATGTTAAAGCTATGAGTGGATACTGTACTGATGTTTTCTGCGCGTAACATGTTTAAATATTGTTTGTAGTATTGCCTTCACACACCAGGGGGTGAAGGACCAGGGACTGGGGAGACAGGAGAACCGGACTCTTCATTATCTGTAGGCTCTGTCAAGACAATATTAAATGTTAATACAACACGTTGGTAGCAATAGGCAAAGAGAGATTATGTTATACTCTTCATCTGTAAATAATGACAGCATATACTGTATGCTTTGTAAATTGGCTTAATTTGAAAACTCACCTGTTTCCGTATCCTCTGCTTCCGCCTCTCCCTCTCCCTGGTCCCTGGGGTGGTTGTACCCCCTTCATGTTACTGGTGGTCTCCTGTGGGGTGACGAAGGGGTCGAGGAATCCCAGGATGCTCCACTTCTTCACTGACTCTGCTGCTGGCCCACTCCTCTTCTCCATCTTCTTCCTCTTCTCCTTCAGGTACATGTCCCTGAGGCTTTTCCACTTTTTCCTGCAAACGTTCTCTGAATAAACACATTATTCTACAGTAGCTATATATTAGGGGGAAATTAGTTGTAAAAAAAAAACGTTGGGAAGGCTGTGGGTCGATAAACGTGTATGTGACTCAAAGGTGAAATGTGTATTTACAACTTACCAGGTTGCCCAATCTCCTCACCAACACTCTTCCAAGCGCGGTCCTTTTTATTCCTGTCTCTATAGAAATATGAACTTGTGTCATATAGCTCCAGGTGACTGCTCACTGATAATATCATTCGTTCCTCCATGTTGAATGAGTGACTCGCAGTGTGAACGCAGCATAAGCAGTGTACAGAATAGGTGTCTGCTCCCATTATTCCAGTACCTCCCACAACACTCTTCCTTCCTTTCCTTTTCCCCTTCTGCATGGCAGTGGAAGGTTTATGATCTCTGACCCTATGTTAAACCACCTCATTCAAGCTATTCAGAGTCTGTGTAAGGAGGGGTTCGCCATTTGAGAAGATTCTTCTTTCACATCAAAAATAGAAATGTTAAACGTGTTTAAGATTGTGCCCAGCAGTGTCTAAGTGGTTCAAACAGAATCCAACTGTATGAACCATGTGTGTGCCATATGGTAACAAATTATTATTATTATTATTATTATTATTAAATGATGTAAAGTTTTGAATGAAGTGCTTAGTTTTGCAAAAGATCTGAGATGATCTGATACTTGTGTGTGTGTGTGTGTGTGTGTGTGTGTCTGAATGTGTTAACTATGTCTAGTGGTTTGACAAAATGAGCCTTGTTTTTAAAATTGTGTCTAAGCCACCATAAAAAAATAAAATAAAAAAAACCTGTAATATCCTAATGATTTTTGGCATAATTGAAAAATTGATAACTTTGACCCATACAATGTTTTTTTTTTTTTTTTTTTTTGGCTATTGTTAAAAATATACCCCAGAGACTTCAGACTGCTTTTGTGCTCCAGGGTCACAAATGTATATACTAAAGTAAACTATACTCAAGTAAAGAATCTTCTTAAATTAATGTAAAAAATACGCTGATGAACAATGCATCAAATAATTGTCATTTTTAGGGGATATAGCTATAGACTTCAAAGGATTCAGTTCTGACTTCCTCTTGTTTGAGTTAAAAACAGCCATGACATTTCCTGGTTACTTTAGTATAAGGTCTTATTAGATTTCTGGTTAGAGTTGTGTGTGACAACTTGTATAATGACAGACATCTATGCAAATCGTGACTTCGTAAGGCTAAAATATAACAAACAGCCAACCTCAGTTGGTAAGACATGCTATTACATTTTACCTGCTTTTCTTTATAGATGTTTACTTTTTAAATTTTTAAAGGTCTTCTCTTTTACGTCCCTTAGATGAAGCAGACCGGTGCACTTATGGAAACAGTGATGACCTGGACTTGGATCCAAAGACAAAAGACATTGCAGGTGCCTCTCAATGTTAGTACAGTTTATGACTATTAAATTGATTTCAAGTGACCAAAATGTTGTGGTGTTCAGACAGAGACTCACAGACATAGCATCATAAATAACATTAAGTAATAGACCTGCAATAATAGACCTGCCTTGGGTGTTTACAGATGCATCTGAACACACATTTTCATCTAGGAAAGAGAAAGACCCGTCCTGTAAGGCAGTTCTTCTGGCTGTCCTTAGTGTCTCTCTGCTCGTGGCTCTGTGTGTTCTGGGAATTCTCTGTGAGTACACAATATCTTAACACTTATGATGGTGCACACATTGTCCAACACATATACAGGCCACAATCGCAGCAGCATATAACTCACATCGTAAGCATGGCATATTTCACAAATAAAAGCGTTACACCAGTACACTTTTATGTGATATTCTTACTTCAGATTCCCAACTACTGAGGTCATCTGATTTGTTAAAAGAGCAGAACAGAAATGCTGCAGCCGACTTTGAAATACAGGAGCAGATTCCCACAGGTGAGGTGATGTACTCTGGCTTAGTCATTATTAAAGACATTCAGTTTGTAGGTTCGTGACTGTGTTTGAGAAAAGATTGTGGGTGCGGACAGAGACTCAAACTTCAAAGGTTTGCTGTGACAGGAATGAAGATATTTATAATGTTACAAATATTTCTAAATAAATGCTGTGCTTTTGAACTTTGTATTCATCAAAAATTTCTACAAATGTATTGAGGTTGACACAAAAACTTAATTTTAGAAATGTTTTGTATGCATCAAATCAGCATATTAGACTGATTTCTGAAGGATCATGTGACACTGAAGACTGGAGGAATGATGCTGAAAATTCAGCTTTGATCACAGGAATATATAAAAATGTAAAATATATTAAAGTTGAAAGCCTTGGTGAATATAATAGATGATTAAAACCGTTTTACTGAGCTCAAACTTTTGAACTCTAGTTTAATCATACACAAGTGAAAAAACTGAGGTAAGTTTTTTTTTTTTTTATAGGTGAACTATTTCTATAAAAATCCCTCCAAGATATAAAAACCTCCAAGAGCAGTGAAGGCTAAGAGAGGAAGTAACACACACACCTGCTGTTTTCACTATTCAAGTTACTAGATTACAGAAGTACTGATACCAACAAACTAATTTTAGCTGCCTGGGGTTTTCTTTTTTTCCCATCTGCATGTATATCTTGAGGAAGAGAAACTTTTTGGTTGGATACTGTGACCATCCTTCTGCAGTGATCTTTATGAACTTATATATGCTCAAGAAATCTGCTTGGACATTTTGCTAAATAAATACTCTCTTAAAGTGCATACATTCATGTCAGATGTAATGCATCCATACACTTTTTTACTATGTATCAAATGTTTCTTGCACAGACAGCACATTTGAAAGAAGAAAGTACTACTATTTCTCTTCAGAAAAACTCAACTGGATGGAAAGTCGAGATTACTGTACAAGAACTGGAGGTCAGCTGGTCACAATAACAGGCAAAGAGGATCAGGTAGGTGTTTAATATGTGTTTTTAGATTTAAAAACAACTCTTGGTGAGTAAAAAGAGGTGCTTTGCTTCCAGAAAATGTTGATAATCAACAAAAAGTTTAGTTTTTTTGGCCAACTCCATAACCAAAAATAACTATTAAATACACATGGACACAATAGCATATCACAACTCAAGAACCTGTCTTATTATGTCCTTTCCCAGTATAATTTGGCCTCAAAGCTGAAAGAGCCACATTGGATTGGACTACATGATTTGTACACTGAAGGACACTGGATGTGGGTGGACAACACAACTCTCTCAGGAGAAATGTACGAGTTTGAATTCATTCACTTTTGCTGGCATAAATGCATTTTATCCATGTTGTCAAGCTACGTCTGAATTTCTGTATTGCAACTGAGAAATGTGCAATGGTTTTCTGTGACAGGTTCTGGCATAAAAGGACAGCTGGTCTATCTGAACCTGATAACTGGACACAGGAGGACTCAGATGGAGAAGACTGTGCTTGTCTGGAAATGAAGAGTGAATGGTTTGATGCTCCATGCTCAAAACTAAAAAAGTTCATCTGTGAAAAGTAAAGCTGATAGCATGGTAATCTATACCATTCAAAAGATTAGGATCAATAAGATTTCTTTTTACGGACAAATAAATGTTTTTGTTTTGTACTTTCTATTCTCCAAAGAATGATGAAAATATAGCAGTGTCACAACTGTTTCTCAAGCAGCATATTGGAATGATTTCTGAAGGATCATGTGACATTGAAGACTGGACTAATTACATGTATAAATATATTACAATAGAAAAGTTATTTTTATTGAGAATAATGTTTCACAATATTATTTAACTCTTTTAGAAACATTAAAAAATCTCATAGACCAATATCTCATAGTCTTATACCAATTTTCAGCTGTTTTACTATATCAGAACATCTTTGAAGGAAATGAACTGCCTATTTTCAATTTTTAGAATCATTTACAAAAATAAAAATAAACATTTGCATAGACTTAATTCTTGTTTCAACATTCAGCAAAAAAGAAATGTTTAATTGACTACATGGTTCCATAAAGAATCTTTTACATATTTTACAGATTATAAAAAGGTAAGAAAGCGATGGTTCTTTAAAGAACCTTTGACTGAATGGTTCTCTGTGGAACAAAATAATGGTTCTTCTATGGCTTTGCTGTGAAGAACCTTATAAGCATCTTTATTTTTAAGAGTGTCTATTTTACAGTGCTACATTTTAGTAAACCCAGAATCTAGTATATGTTCAACCAAAATATACCTGAAAAAAAAACCTTGTCTCAAACATTATTGGAAATTATGCTTGAACACATGCAGGAAACCAAAAGAAATGTATAGACACTAAAACATTTCTGTTTAGGCTCACATGTTCTGAAGTATCATGCTATAACAAAAATGACTTTTGAATATCTATATCCGATAAGTTTAATCAAACTAATGACTTGATTAAAACAAAATTAATCGTATTTGTTCAACAGACACAGAATGATAATTTAATTTTGATTCATTCAGTGCAGCATTATTATTTTATCTTTTTTAATTTAAGGAGAATTTGACACATAATTACAGAAGCTACACAGCAAGATACAAACCTCTGATCAGCACCAAAAACAGAAAGGCAAGATTCTTCACAAATGTGAGCCAGTAGAGTTTTGGAACTGATTTGATGGACTGATGAGACAAAATCATCTTTGCTTCAAATATTCAAGAAAATGTCACCAAACTCATTAGAAAGCACTTCATATTGGATCAGGACAATGACCCAAAACACCCTGCCAGTTCAGTCAAGGACTTTATCAGGGTGTTGATGGCGCAGTGGATAAGACACATGCCTTTGGTGTGAGAGACCCGGGTTCGAATCCTCTGTGAGACGCCAGTGTGTCCCCGAGCAACACACTTAACCCCTAGTTCCTCCAGAGGTGTGCGACCTCTGACATATGTAGCAATTTAAAGTCGCTTTGGATAAAAGCATCAGCTAAATGAATAATGTAATGTAATTAGGGCAAAGAAATGTAAAGTCTTAGATTGCCCAAATCAATCTCTAAATTCAACTTCATCTGAAGAGGAGACTAAAGACAGAAACTCACCAAAACAAGCAACAGTTGGAATTTGCTACAATATAGAGGCTAGAGAAAAGCATTTTAAAACATAACACCAAGAGTCTGGTGATGTCTATGGATTGCAAACTCACTGCTCTGATTGCATGCAAGGCATCTGCAACTAAATATTAGCTTTTTATCTTTTACATCTGCCTTAAATTCAACTGTTCCAATACTTATGCTTACATTAAATAGTGGGATAAACTCTAAACTCTAGTGCTGTCCTTTTTATTTGGTAAAACATGTATGTGTCAAAAGACCTAATAACAAAATGTGACTGGAATGCAGCGGATTCCTCCTTCAATGTACGCTGGTCCTGGAGATGCAACCGCACTTGTACCCCACTGACCGTTCAAAGGTAGCCTTTATTATTTCCCAGCTGCAAGGTAAAGCACTACTGTGGGCAGATTCTCTCTGGACTCAAAATAACCCAGTTATCCAGTCTTATTCTAGCTTCATCGACCATTTCGGTGAAGTTTTGGCAGACCAGCTTGGGACTCTTCCATTGGTGACTCTTCCATCGGGGCGGCAGTGGCTCAGTGGTTCATGTAGGTTGTCTACAAACCAGAAGGTTGGTGGTTCAATTCCCGGCTCCACCTGACCAAGTGTCGAGGTGTCCTTGAGCAAGACACCTAACCCCAGCTGCTCCCGACGAGCTGGATGGCGCCTTGAATGGCTGACACCGCAGTCGGTGTATGAATGAGTGTGTGAATGGGTGAATGTGAGACAACTTGTAAAGCGCTTTGGATGGCAATGTGGTTTGTTGAAAGCGCTATTTAAATGCAGTCCATTTACCATGAGAAGCTGTATAGTTTAAAACAAGGAATGTCAATGAATATGCCCTTCAGTTTAGGACTCTGGCGGCCTCCAGTGGATGGAACGAACAGGCTTTACTGATGACCTACCGCCAAGGATTGGAACCCCGAGTGCGGCTGCATACGAGGATACCATCGGACTTGAGCGATTCATCCAACTATCCATCCGCTTCGCCACTTGTATGCAGTCGTGCTTAGAACAGGGCCAGTCGCATTCCTCCACACCACTCTGCCGACCAGAAAACGTCAGCCCCCCAGAACCAGCCAGCAAGCCTATGATCCTCGACTCCTACCGCCTCACTATGGCGGAGCGTCAGAGACGGCTGGCCCAGAATCTGTGCCTCTACTGTGCAGCCCCGGGGCATGCTATAGCAGTGTGCCCCGTCCGTCCTCCTCGTCCTATGGTGAGTGCCATTCTCCCTTCAAGATACCAAATGAAACCACTCACCACTATTGTGACACTTACTGCCACTGACATGTCTCTTCCAGTTTCCGCCCCCTTCTCGATTCTGGGTCAGTCGGCAACTTCATCTCAGGCGCCCTCTGCCGTCAGCTCAAACTCCCTACCATGGCCATGCCGTCAGCCTACCAGGTCCACACAATCACCGGCAGGCCGCTAAGCAGGAAGTGCGTGCGCCATACTGTGGGCCCATATCCTTCCAAACTGGACTACTCCATCACGAGGAGATCCATCTGCTGGTTCTGGAGGAATCCACCGCTGACGTTATTCTAGGGCGCCCATGGCTGGAGCAGCACAACCCCATGATTTCCTGGAAGACAGGCGAGATCCTGAAGTGGGGCGAAGCCTGTTTCCAATCATGCATATCCAGTTGTCCAGTTCCAGTCACACCGTCCCCTGAACCTCTCCCAGTCTACTCCACGTCTATTGAGAGCCCAGTTGAAAATCAGTCCATCACCATTCCTCAATGCTACGCCCCCTTCAGCGATGTCTTCTGCCCTAAACAGGCCGCCAAGCTGCCTCTACACCGGCCATGGGACTGTGCCATTGATCTGCTGCCAGGTGAACCAGTGCCAAAGGGAAGGATATATCCCCTATCCATTCCCGATGGAGGAATACATCATGGAGGCGCTGGCCCAAGGGTATATTCATCCATCTACCTCCCCTGCTGCTTCGAGCTTTTTCTTTGTAGAGAAGAAGGATGGAGGCTTGAGGCCATGTATTGATTACCGAGCACTCAATAACATCACTGTAAAATTCCGGTACCCACTTCCCCTCATCCCAGCTGCCCTGGAACATCTTCGTGGTGCCACTGTGTTCACTAAGTTGGACCTCCGCAGCGCATACAACCTCATCCAGATACGTGAGGGGGACAAGTGGAAGGCCACCTTCTTTACCCCTACTGGTCACTATGAATATTGCGTCATGCCGTATGGGCTTGTTAACACCCCCTACGTATTCCAGGATTTCATCCACGAGGTGCTCCGTGATTTCCTCCACAAGTCCGTCTTGGTATATATCGATGATATCCTCATCTATTCCCGAGAGCCTGGCAGAACATCAACGCCACGTTATGGAGGTCCTGCAACACCTGAGGGACTACCAGCTCTACCTCAAAGCCCAAAAATGTTCCTTCCATCAGTCCTCAGTGCAGTTCCTTGGCTATACCATCAATCGCAGTGGCATCTGGATGGACGAGGGGAAGGTGAGTGCAGTCAAGGATTGGCCTACTCCAACAACCATCCAAGAATTGCAGCGGTTCCTTGGCTTGCCAATTTCTATAGACGGTTTATACGCAACTTCAGTACCATCATCAGTCCTCTTACCACTCTCCTCCGCCAGAAACCTAAGTCTCTCTCCTGGACTCCAACCGCCACAGAAGCCTTCCAAACCCTTAAACAGGCCTTTACGACCGCCCCACTCCTGGTCCATCCTGATCCCGATCGGCCCTTCGTGGTGGAAGTGGACGCCTCAACCACCGGAGTGGGAGCGGTCCTATTCCAGCAGCAGGGGAATCCCAGCCACCTCCATCCATGCGCCTTCTTCTCCCGGAAACTCAACCCGGCGGAGGTAAACTATGACATCGGAAATCGGGAATTGCTAGCCATCAAACTAGCACTGGAGGAATGGAGGCATTGGCTAGAGGGAGCCAAACACCCATTTCAAGTCTTCACTGACCATAAGAACGAGTAGCCAAGAGACTCAATCCCAGACAGTCCCGCTGGGCGTTATTCTTCACCCGCTTCCAATTCACCATCTCGTACCGCCCAGGGGTGAAAAACGTAAAGGCAGATGCCCTATCCAGATGCTACGCTCTCGAAGAGAAGTCTGAAATTCCAGAAACCATCCTCCCAGAAAATATCATTGTCTCTCCGATTACTTGGTCTTCTGACACTCTTCCTCCAGCCGAGCCTCCTACCAACACCCCGCCGGGTTGCCCACTGGGACACCTATACATCCCCAGGACACGGCGCACCCCACTCATCCACTCCACTCATATGTCACTTGGCACTGGTCACCCGGGGGTCAATGAAACCCTCTCGCTGCTAAGGGAATGCTTCTGGTGGCCCAACATGGCCTCGGATGTCAGGAGGTACGTGAGTGGATGTACCAGCTGCGCCATGTCCAAAAGTCCTCGCCATCTACCATCTGGCAAGCTCCATCCTCTGCCCGTTCCTAATCGCCTGTGGTAACACCTAGGGGTGGACTTCATTACTGACCTCCCGCCTTCAGATAACAATACCTGTATTTTGGTTATAGTGGATAGATTTTCTAAATCCTGCCATCTTCTTCCCCTAAAGGGCCTACCTACAGCCATGTAAACGGCTGAATTACTGTTCAACCATGTCTTCAGGTACTTCGGCATCCCAGAAGATATCGTATCGGACCGAGGCCCCCAGTTCATCTCCCAGGTGTGGAAAGCCTTCCATTCCCTCCTAGGTGTGGCCATAAGCCTGTCCTCCGGGTATCATCCTCAATCAAATGGGCAGACAGAGAGGAAGGTCCAGGAGATCGGACGCTTCCTCCGTACCTTGTGTCACGGCCACCAGAACTCCTGGAACCAATTCCTGGGGTGGGCTGAGTATGCACAGAATTCCCTCCGCCAACCCACCACCTGTGCGTACTCGGCTACCAACCACCTCTATTCTCCTGGTCAGGTGAACCCTCGGATGTCCCCGCCATCGACTATTGGTTCCGGGAGAGCGAGAGGGTCTGGGACACGGCACATCACCAACTTCAGCGTGCACTTTCAGTCGACCTTCGCCGATCCGAGGCTCCTAACTACCCAGTCAGAAGGTCTGGCTGTCCACCCGGGACATCTGCCTGCATCTACCTTGCCGCAAGCTCAGTCCCAGATTCATTGGCCCATTCACCATCACCCAGCAGATCAATCCGGTCACTTACAAACTCCAGCTTCCCCCTGAGTACCGGATTCCCCCCACATTCCATGTGTCACTCCTTAAACCTCACCATCCTTCTGTCTCTCCCTCCACAGAACCTGGCGAAGCTGAAGCCCCCTCTCCTGTCCTCCTAGATGACGGCGCGGCCTATACAGTCTAGGACATCCTGGACTCCCGGCGGTGTGGTGGGCAGCTGGAATACCTAGTGGACTGGGAAGGATACGGTCCAGAGGAACGTTCCTGGGTCCCACACAACGACATCCTGGATCCCACCTTACTCGATACCTTCCACTCCAATCATCCCAACCGACCAGCTCCCAGGGGACGAGGACGCCCACCACATCGTCGGGGTCCCCGGCCCTCAGGAGCGGGCCGTGGGGAGGGGGGTACTGTTACAAACACGCCAGGTTCCACCTCCACACAATCACAACGCACACCCTCAACGGAGTTCTAAATCACATCCACCTGATCCTCATCACCAGCCTATCACCGCAGCACCATAAAAGCCACACATATGCACTCAAACATTGTCTGGTCACGTTCGCGACAAGATTATTCCTGTATGCTTACTATAAGGACTAACTCCTCTTCTTCTCTCTTCAGCGATTCTCCAAAGACCCAGTTCCCCAGTGTGCGTGTGTGTGGCTCACCGTCCCTCCAAGACATCTTCACCCTACCTGCACGGATCCCTCCTCATTATCATTCATCACTACCTGCTCCTCTGCTTGTGTCTGTGTCAAATAAACATCTTCATTCTGTTACTCCTCAGCTTCCCGAGTGATCTGTAACACATGTATTATTATTTTTATTATTATTCCTTTATTTAACCAGTGAAAATCATATAGTCTCTTTTTCAAATGGTCCCTGGGCAAGAAATGTGTGCACTATGTTTGTACTCTCTGTACTGGATAATGGTAATAAAGCTCTTTCTGATGAAAATGCTAATTCAATCTCTGACAGCAGGTTGCGCTTATAGAACACTAGCAGTGTTTCTGGGTTATTGTTGTAGCTACGCAGCGCTGCACTAATTAACACTCTTTTAACATGAATTTAAAGATGGTAAGAGGAAAAAGAAAATGACATCAACACTTTTCTGAAGACAACTTCTCCTCAGAAATACATCTATATTCACCCCACCCTAATTCCATAAGAATTCTTTCAGTATTTCAATGAATTTGTTCTGTCTGGTACAGTATTTTCTCTGCTTGTGCGTCTTCTCTCCTCTTTGTGTCTGTCTTCAGTGCAGTCTTAAAGATAATATACCAAATTGCATCCTGCCAGGAATAAACTGCCCATGTGTGTGTGTGTGTGTGTGTCCGAAGCAGCATGCAGCTGTGGGCCATCACGGTACTGGACCACTGCTCCCCTGAGTTTTCTGTGCATTTATATCCACAGGTGAATGTTTGAGCTGTGATACTGAAGCCTAACAGAAGGGAAGTGTATTTGTCACTTTTGCTGTATTTTTTTTGGTTTGTCACTTGCTTATGGATTTCTATGCACTGATTTGTTGTGGGGTTTGTCCCTTCTGTTAATGGTAAAGCTTTATTACGGTCTCTTTGTAACTGTGGGTATTTAACTGGTAAACTGTTGACAAGACCATTTTTGAATGTTTTAGGATTCATGACTGTAAAATAAAGGTTTTATTTGGATAAGTCACGCCTTTCGCATTTTTAGTAGTCTCAAACCTGTTCCCTTGAGTAGCATCTGAGGGTGCGTAGTATTTCCCTTTGTGCACGCTCTAGGGTGGCGTAGTTGTCTCTACACTATTTCTGTTGTGTGACGCCACGTTGCTACATTCTGGCTTAGTCGGCAGGGTCTACATTTAGTGTAAAGCAGATACGTCACTCCATTTATTTCTTTTTATTATTGTGATATTAATTGGTGTTTGACTTTGAAACAACAGCTAGCGCATTAGTGTATTTTTTGTACTTATCTCCCTGTCTTTCCTATTTAGACCGTCACTTTGGACGATGAGATGCAGTAATTGCGAGACCTGGTGGCCCAGCTTAAGGCTGATAATGAACGCCTGAGTCAAGAATGTTCTGAGGTTCAGGCAAGTTCTAGTGTTGTGCCCTCTGAGCTTAATGATGGGGGGTTAGACACAGGCCCAAGGTTGTCCTCCAATGGTAATTCAGTAGTGACAGAAAGGCAGATTTTATGTGCTTGGGGAGAGGAAAAGTCTTGTTTTTAAAGGTCACACCAAAATTCCTTTGACTAATTGGTTAGAGGAGGTAAAGACCAGTATGCGTGTTCACCACTTCCCCTTTGAGGCACACTTTTGGTATGATCCTTTTGAAGGGAAGGCTAGTGAGAAAATAAAACTTAGGCCCAGGGAAGATCCTGAGTGTTAAATACTCCTGGGACTGGGATGTGACTGTTATTGTGGATGGGGTGTTAGTCCCCTGTCTGTTAGACACTGGCCCAATGGTGTCAACTGTTAATTGAAGGTTTGTTGAACTTTGAGCCTTGAGGTTTGGAAAAGGTCACTTTTCATTGGTTGTAGCTTAAGGCTGCTAATGGCTTAGACTTTCTAAAATAGGATGTTTAGAGTTGGATGTTGAAATCTTTGGTAAAGTAATATCTAAACGTGGTGTGCTCCATAGTTAAAGACCTTCCCTCAGGTTTTACTAGCCTCTTCTCCTGTGTTTTGGGCATGAATGGTATTTGAGAATAACGATCTTATTGATAATATGGGTCTGCATTTTTCAATGCAGTTTTAATGCAACCTGCTCTAGTTCATGGCATCAAGCTCCATAGGACTGTCATTAAATGCAGGAAAAAGTTATTTTAGATTCACCTGTTGAGTGTTAAATTGTTGACGAGACCATTCTTGAATGTTTTAGGATTCAAGACTGTAAAATAAATATTTTATTTGGGTAAGTCATGCCTTTCGCTCTTTTTAGTAGTATCGAACCTGTTCCCTTGAGTAGCACCTGAGGGTGCGTGGGATTTCCTCAATAGTTGTCTATACACCATTTCTGTTGCATGATGCCACATTGCTATATCCATCTATCCATCTATCCATCTATCCATCTATCTATCTATCTATCTATCTATCTATCTATCCATAGACACTTATAATAGGATGAATTGCCCTAATGTGGGACATTTTGTGCATTTCAGATTTCTGTGACATATTGCGATGTGTAGCCAAAACATTAAATCCACACCCAGTACCATTTAAAAAAACACAGGATATGTCCTAAATAAATCAAAAGACCTTATTCATAAAATAAATTATAGACATATTTGTGATCTTAGTGCAAATCGTCTGAGAAAATCTGTAGCTTCCTAATGTGGGACACTAATACAGGTAAGTCTACGATAAAAGGCCAAAATCACATTTCATGTAGAACAGTCAAATCTTAAAAGTTATTATTTCTCTTGGTTATTGTTGGATAAAATATGGATAATAAAACACCATCAGATTGGGGGGAAGTTGTGGCCTGATGGTTAGAGAGTCGGACTCGCAATCAAAGGGTTGTGAGTTCGAGTCTTGGGCCGGCAGGAATTGTAGGTGGGGGGAGTGCATATACAGTGCTCTCTCCACCTTCAATACCACAACTGAGGTGCCCTTGAGCAAGGCACCGAACCCCCAACTGCTCCCTGGGCGCCGCAGCATAAATGGCTGCCCACTGCTCCGGGTGTGTGTTCATGGTGTGTGTGTGTGTGTTCACTATTGTGTGTGTGCACTTTGGATGGGTTAAAAGCAGAGCACAAATTCTGAGTATGGGTCACCATACTTGGCTGTATGTCATGTCACTTAAAACAAATAATACAATATGATAGTTTTGATGCATTTATTATAAAGATATTAAACAACTATTATCATAGACATGTGTTATGTAATGTAGATAGAATTCTTGACTGTTCTCTAGTTCAACAAACACATTCAATCACTGCAGGCATAACCTATGTCCATTTGTAGGCAAAATATACAACCACAGTTGAGGCTTTAGGTTAAGTTAAGCTTCACATGTTAAGATTCACATGTGATAAATGCAGGGAAATAGTTAGGCTGACAGAGAAGATTTCAGAATTAGAGAGACTCATCCAAACTTTAATTGAGGACAGTAAGAATATTAGGGCTCTAGATACGGCTTTGGATGCGTCTAGCTCAGGGATTCCTGTACATTGTTCGGTTCCGGGAACAGAGCCCCTGCATCAGGGCAACTATGTGACAGTGAGGCAGCATAGTCGTGGGTCAAAACATCGCTCTTCTGTTCCGATCAAAACATTAAACAGGTTCTCCCCAGTCAGTGATGCATCCACTGAGAAACCTGATAAAAGTGCTCTAATTATTGGTGATTCTATTCAAATTTAAAAGTGCTGGCTAATGCTAAACGTAAATACAGTAAGATTTTTATTCATGCCAGCGCTAATGATGTTCGACTTCGCCAGTCAGAGATCACTAAAAATAACATTAAAGAGGTGTGTGAACTTGCAAGCATGATGTCAGACACTGTAATATGCTCTGGTCCCTTCCCTGCTTACCGTGGTGACGAGATGCATAGCAGATTGTCATCACTCAATGGCTGGATGTCTAAGTGGTGCCCACAGAATAACATAGGTTTCATAGACAATTGGACGAGCTTTTGGGGCAGACCTGACCTGTTGAAAAGAGATGGTCTTCATCCCTCCTGGGGTGGCGCCACTCTTCTCTCTAGAAATATGGCAAATAGTCTTAGTGTTTATACTTGACTAACTGGGGCCCAGGTCGGGAAGCAGACAGACTGGCTAAACCGACCGTCTGCTAGCTGCCTCACGTCACGGAGGTCAGCTAATTCTCAGCACATAGAGACTCTTTCACCTAGATATCACACTATAGAGACTGTGTCTGTTCCCCGAACTAGAAATACAAAAAACGTCCAAACAAGATGCAATACAAATAAACAAATGATAAATATTAAATGATAAAAATTCATATAACATTATCCAGAGAAACAAATGTTAATGATAAATCCCCTGTTATGTTTGTACTGGCTTGTATACAGGCCACCAGGGCACCATACAGACTTTATTAAAGAGTTTGGTGATTTTACATCCGAGTTAGTTCTGGCTGCAGATAAAGTTTTAATAGTTGGTGATTTTAATCTCCATGTTGATAATGAAAAAGATGCACTGGGATCAGCATTTATAGACATTCTGAACTCTATTGGGGTTAGACAACACGTTTCATGACCTACTCATTTTCGAAATAATACTCTAGATTTAATACTGTCACATGGAATTGATGTTGATAGTGTTGAAATTACGCAGCCAAATTATTATCTCAGATAATTATTTAGTTTTGTGCAAACTTCATATAGCCAAAATTGTACATTCTAATTCTTGTTACAAGTATGGAAGAACCATCACTTCTACCACAAAAGACTGCTTTTTAAGTTATTTTCCTGATGTATTCAAATTCCTTAGCATATCCAAAACCTCAGAACAACTTGATGATGTAACAGAAACAATCTCTTTTCTAGCATTTTAAATACAGTTGCTCCTTTACGCTTAAGGAAGGTTAAGGAAACCAGTATGACACCATGGTATAATGAGCATACTCGCACCCCAAAGAGAGCAGCCTGAAAAATGAAGCGCAGCTGGAGGAAAACAAAAGTAGAGGTATTTCGTATTGCTTGGCGGAAAAGTAACCTATCCTACAGAAAAGCATTAAAAACCGCTTGATCCGATTACTTTTCTTCTCTTTCAGAAGAAAACAAACATAACCCCAGGTGTTTATTCAATACAGTGGCTAAATTAACGAAAAATAAAGCCTCAACAAGTGTTGACATTTCCCAACATCACAGCAGTAATGACTTTATGAACTACTTTACTTCTAAAATCAATACTATTAGAGATTAAATTGTAACCATTCAGCCTTCAGCTACAGTATCGCATCAGACAGTGCACTATAGACCCCCTGAGGAACAGTTCCACTCATTCTCTACTATAGGAGAGGAAGAATTGTATAAACTTGTTAAATCATCTAAACCAACAACATGTATGTTAGACCCTATACCACCTAAGCTCCTAAAAGAGGTGCTTCCAGAAGTCATAGATCCTCTTCTGACTATTATTAATTCCTCATTGTCATTAGGATATTTCCCCAAAACCTTCAAACTGGCTGTTATTAAGCCTCTCATCAAAAAACCACAGCTTGACCCTAACGAACTAGTTAATTATAGACCAATCTCGAATCTCCCTTTTCTGTCCAAGATACTAGAAAAGGTGGTATCCTCACAATTATATTCCTTCTTAGAGAAAAATGGTATATGTAAGGATTTCCAGTCAGGATTTAGACCGTATCATAGTACTGAGACTGCTCTCCTTAGAGTTACAAATGACCTGCTCTTATCATCTGATCGTGGTTGTATCTCTCTATTAGTTTTATTGGATCTTAGTGCTGCGTTTGACACAATTGACCACAACATTCTTTTGCATAGACTTGAACACTTTGTTGGCATTAATGGAAGTGCATTAGCATGGTTTAAATCGTACTTATATGACCGCCATCAGTTCGTAGCAGTGAATGAAGATGTATCATATCGATCACAAGTGCAGTATGGAGTACCTCAAGGCTCAGTACTAGGGCCACTACTCTTCACGCTTTATATGTTACCCTTGGGAGATATCATCACGAAACATGGTGTTAGCTTTCACTGTTATGCTGATGATACTCAGCTCTATATTTCTTCGCGGCCTGGTGAAACACACCAATTTAAAAAAACGAATGGAATGCATAGTCGATATAAAAAACTGGATGACAAGTAATTTCTTACTGCTAAATTCTGAAAAAACAGAGGTGTTAATTATAGGACCTAAAAACTCTGCATATAATAACCTAGAACACTGTCTAGGACTTGATGGCTGCTCTGTCAATTCTTCGTCATCAGTTAGGAACCTAGGTGTGCTTTTTGATCGCAATCTTTCCTTAGAAAACCACATTTCCAGCATTTGTAAAACTGCATTTTTCCATTTCAAAAATATATATCTAAATTACGGCCTATGCTCTCAATGTCAAATGCAGGAATGTTAATCCATGCATTTATGACCTCAAGGTTAGATTATTGTAATGCTTTATTGGGTGGTTGTTCTGCACGCTTAGTAAACAAACTACAGCTAGTCCAAAATGCAGCAGCAAGAGTTCTTACTAGAACCAGGAAGTATGACCATATTAGCTGGTCCTGTCAACACTGCACTGGCTCCCTATCAAACATCGTATAGATTTCAAAATATTGCTTATTACTTATAAAACCCTGAATGGTTTAGCACCTCAATATTTGAATGAGCTCCTTTTACATTATAATCCTCTATGTCCGCTACGTTTTCAAAACTCAGGCAATTTGATAATACCTAGAATATCAAAATCAAGTGCGGGCGGCAGATCCTTTTCCTATTTGGTGCCTAAACTCTGGAATAACCTACCTAACCCTAAAGACCCATCTCTTTAACCTGGCTTACACATAACATACTAATATGCTTTTAATATCCAAATCCGTTAAATGATTTTTAGACTGCATTAATTAGGTAAACCGGATCCGGGAACACTTCCCATACCACCCGATGTACTTGCTACATCATTAGAAGAATGGCATGTACACTAATATTAGTCTGTTTCTCTCTTATTCCGAGGTCACCGTGGCCACCAGATCCAGTCTGTATCCAGATCAGAGGGTCACTGCAGTCACCCGGATACAGTGCGTATCCAGACCAGATGGTGGATCAGCACCTAGAAAGGACCTCTACATCCCTGAAAGACAGCGGAGACCAGGACAACTAGAGCCCCAGATACAGATCCCCTGTAAAGACCTTGTCTCAGATGACCACCAGGAAAAGACCACAGGAGACAGATGAATCTTCTGCACAATCTAACTTTGCTGCAGCCTGGAATTGAACTACTGGTTTCGTCTGGTCAGAGGAGAACTGGCCCCCCAACTGAGCCTGGTTTCTCCCAAGGTTTTTTTCTCCATTCTGTCACCGATGGAGTTTCGGTTCCTTGCCGCTGTCGCCTCTGGCTTGCCTAGTTGGGGAGACTTCATCTACAGCGATATTGTCTTTAACTGTCATTTTGCATATTGACACACTTTTCCTAATGAATGTAGTTTAGTTGCTTTGACGCAATGTGTTTTGTTTAAAGGGCTATATAAATAAAGCTGACTTGACTTGACTTGACTTAATTTTCTAATTTTAGATCAACCTTGATACAAAGTTCATGAACGTGCAGTGAACTGCTGTTAAAACCATTTAAGACCAATTTGCCTAATCCTACAATCATCTTTTTGAAAACCTAGCCTGCATAAACCTTGAGAACAACCTGAATAAAAACAACCTACAGAGGTTACCTCATTACATCTCTGAAAACAAGCAGTTCTTTGCATGTCAAGACCTCATCATCATCATCACCTATAATCCCATCTGCAGTAACAGCATTCTAATATTATTAAACAACACTAAAACCCTGCAAATAAAAATTTTTGCATCCAAATGAAGCCCCTCCACACAAATTTGACTGTCTGAAGTATTCAGAGCCGGACAGTAACGGAGTACATTTACTTGAATACAGTACTTAAGTACAATTTTGAGGGATCTGTACCTTACTCGAGTATCATTTTTGGGGAGTACTCATGACTTTACTCAAGAACATTTGAGAGGCAAATATTGTACTCTTTACTCAGCTACATTTCTATCCATAACCGTAAGCACCCGTTACTTCTTCGGCCCTGTCAAGTGAGTTTACCCCAATCCGATCTTTTTTCCTTGTCTCAAGGAATATTTGCGTCCAAATGAAACTACAAAATGATGTAGTATACATGCCAGACCAGCATGTGGCGCTGTAATTCTGCCACACAGATACACTTAAAACGGAGAAGAAGACATGGACTTGCTCATAAACCTTGTGCGTTATACACAAATGAACATGGAACAATACCTTTATTAATCTGTGTTAATGTTAGTTAAAAAAGACAATCATTCATTGTTTGTTAATGTTTTTGTTGTTGTTACGTGATGTAGCTGTGTCTGGCTAGGGGCGAGACGTGGGCTGATGACGTCATCATTTCAGAAAATATATTCAAAAATATATTTGCGTCCAAACGAAAACGCAAAGGTGGCGTTTTCAAATTTATCCACTCTGGTAACCGGTTTCAAAAAACATCGCTTTCACTCTTCCAAAACGCCGGATTCCATGTGGACGAAACGCCTATACCATAAAAAATGTGTGCGTATTCACAGAAACGCATCTCCGTGTGGACGGAAAAAAAGGAAAAAAGAAAATAAGAAGACTTCAGGACATTTGATTGAATTGAAGTACAGCACACACACACACACACACACACACAGAGTTGTCACACATAGATTTGTGTGTGTGAGAATGGTGTTATTCAGCTGAAAGTATAGGGCTTGGGTGCCGCGTTGCATTCTGGGACATGGCGGCCATGTTGATGGCCTCGCGAATGTAAACATACAGCAAGATCAACGAGAAGAAGCAGAGTTGGGAGAAAGAGAAAATATGTTAAAATCGCGAAAAGGCTGTGGGATTTAAATGGATACACTAAATAGGGATGCCAGGGATGGGTATGTAGACAAAATCTGCACTATTAACGGTTTGGATCCATATGAAATTCCCAACAAAGAGTGGAGCACCGACGACGACTTGCTGCCACACTTTTGCATTACAGATATCTTCGGGCTACCTTGTTTGTTTTATGAGCGCCTACACTTCAGAAAAGTTCTGAAGCTACAAGTCATTGGAGTCTCATGTGCAGTTCACAAATGGATAGGTTCAGGAGTTGCAGATCATAAATCCGGCAAACAGTATACAGTAAACAGTAATCCGGACAAAGGTAAACTGCACTACACCTAGCTGCTAGTTTAATCTTCAAATGGAGATAGGCCCGCAGCTGATATTGGTAAGGTATTGTGGAAACCAAACATCGCAACACCCTTTCCAAATCTTGGTTAGTTCTCTCGGTCTGACCATTGCTCTGGGGATGGAACCCTGAGGACAGACTTACAGTCGCTCCCAGTTATCTACAGAATTCTCACCAAAATTTGGACACAAATTGGGGTCCCCTGTCGGAAACCACGTCTATCGGGAGGCCATGTAAACGAAATACGTGATCTACAACGGTCAACGCTGTCTCCTTGGCTGAGGGTAATTTGGGCAAGGGAATAAAGTGGGCAGTCTTCGAGAACCGGTCCACCACGGTCAAAACTACCGTGTTTTGGAGGTAGGGCGGTAATAAAATCTAGTGCGATGTGGGACCAGGGTCTCGAAGGGACCGGCAGCGGTTGAAGTAACCCATCAGGGGGTCGATTGGAGGTCTTACCAGTGGCACAAACCGAGCAAGCCAAAACAAAACTGTGAATGTCGCGAGCCATAAATGGCCACCAGAACTGTTGCTAAAAATTTAGTCCGGTTAACTCCTGGATGACAAGCCACATTAGAACAATGCCCCCACTGGATAACGTTGGACCGTAATCCCTCCGGCACAAAAAAGCGATTCGGTGGGCACCCGGGCGGAGGCATTACCCCTTCTAAGGCTGTCTTGACCTTCAATTCGATCTCCCATGTGAGTGTGGAGACCACTAATGTCTCAGGAAAAATACACTCGGGAGTTGACGGGCGTTCGGAACGGTCAAAAATACGTGACAAGGAATCAGGTTTAATATTTTTGGAACCCGGGCGGTACGAGAGAGTAAAGTCAAAATGTCCGAAAAAAAGTGCCCACCGAGCCTGCCTGGAGTTCAACCTTTTGGCAGAGCTAATATATTCTAAATTCTTGTGGTCTGTCCATACAATAAAAGGAACCCCCGATCCTTCTAACCAGTGGCGCCATTCTTCCAATGCCATCTTGACTGCCAACAATTCTCGGTAAGACACGATAAGAGAAAAACGTGCATGGGTGGACCTTGTCGTCTGAGGGAGAACGTTGAGATAACACCGCCCCTACCCCCACCTCAGACGCATCGACCTCCACCACAAACTGACGTGATGGACCAGGGGTGATCAAGATAGGGGCTGAAACAAAGCAGCTCTTCAGTTTGGCAAACACAGCCAAAAGGCGGAGACTTACCAGACAGTAATTCTATGGCACAGTCATAGGGATGATGCGGAGGAAGAGAAGCAGCACGAGACTTACTGAACACTTCCTTCAGGTGGAGGTACTCGGCGGGCACGTTAGACAAATCCACTGCCTCCTCCTGAAACGCAGACATAGAAACAGACGGACAGGCAGACACTAGACAAGATTCATGACAACTATTTCACCAAGAAAGAATGGAGTTGGATGACCAGTCTATTTTGGGGTTGTGAAGGAGGAGCCAGGGGTGAGCCAGGGGAAAAAAACTTTGTATGATACATTTAAATCTTCCTTACGTCACTTCCTGTTTGTTGTTGGCGGCTGTACTGCGTTTGAGCTCCGTCACTATATTCTTTTCATTGACTAATTTTAACTCAAAAATCAATTGTATACATCATCGTTTCCGTTTATATAACGTGTGAATATATCCTCTATTGTATTCTACAACAAAAACAATCAGAGCGCCTCGCTATCACTAGTTTTATTTTGATCTCCCGGGTCCGCTATTAGCTTTTAGCCCATTAGCATCAGCGGCGTGGTTGCAGCTAACTGCGCTAACATTGCTAATACTCTATTCACACACATTACCACTGCTGTACTCACTGTTACTTGCTTTAATGGCGGATGAATGTCTCCACTCTGTGCAGCTCGAGCTCGAGGCCGTGGGAAAGCAGATTGGCGACCTGGAGGTGAGGCAGGCCCAGCTGAGAGAGCGGAGAGCCGCGTTGGAATCATCCCGGGCTGACGCTCACAAGTCCGGGGTAAGTATACAGCGATCTGCTAACAGTCCCACCACGTCTACTCCGTGTGTTTCTCTGCACAGGCCCGGTGCACCCAGGACGCGATCTTCCCAGATGTCCTTCACTGCGACGCCGGGACACCACGGACCCTGGGTGCATCCACAGCGGAGGACGCGAGCCGGGTCCCGGGCGACGACTTCTCCCCCTCCTGCCTTCGACATCTCCATCCGGAACCGCTTCGCTCCCCTCCGCGAGACAGGACGCGGCGCTGTGATCATCGGAGACTCCATCGTCCGACACGTAAGTGCTACGTTAGCCGAAGGTAAAGTGCACACTCATTGTTTGCCTGGTGCTCGTGTTCTCGATGTTTCTGCGCAGATACCCGCGATCCTGAAGGTCGACGAGAGCCCCAGAGCGGTCGTGCTTCACGCCGGGGTTAACGACACCACGCTGCGGCAGACGGAGACGCTGAAGAGGGACTTCAGCAGCCTGATCGAAACGGTTCGCAGCATGACGCCCGCGGCGACGATCGTCGTGTCTGGACCACTGCCCACGTATCGACGAGGACACGAAAGGTTCAGTAGACTTTTTGCTTTAAATGAATGGTTGTTGTCATGGTGTAAAGAACAGAAACTGCTATTTGTTAATAACTGGAATCTTTTCTGGGAGCGTCCTAGGCTGTTTCGCGCTGATGGATTACACCCCAGCAGAATCGGAGCGGAGCTGCTCTCTGACAACATCTCCAGGACACTTCGCTCCATGTGACTAGTAAGACAATTCTCTAATAACTATTATGATGACTTTTGTTCCACCCGCTTAAATGATAAAAGTACTTGTGCTGTAAAAACTATTAAGACTGTGTCTGTTCCCCGAATAGTGAGGTCAAAATATAATGTAGGATCTAGAAAAAATCTTATCGTAATTAAACCAGAAAACTGTAAAGTAAATGAACAAAAACAATTTTTAAAGTTTGGGCTCATAAATATTAGATCACTCACACCCAAAGCAGTTATTGTAAATGAAATGATCACAGAAAATAGTTTTGATGTACTCTGCTTGACTGAAACCTGGCTAAAACCAAATGATTATTTTGGTCTAAATGAGTCTACTCCACCAAACTACTGTTATAAGCATGAGCCCCGTCAGACTGGTCGTGGAGGAGGTGTTGCAACAATATATAGTGATATTCTCAATGTTACCCAGAAAACAGGATACAGGTTTAACTCTTTTGAAATACTTCTGCTAAATGTTACACTGTCAGACATGCAAAAGAAATCTAATGTATCTCTTGCTCTGGCTACTGTGTATAGACCACCAGGGCCGTATACAGAATTCCTAAAAGAATTTGCAGATTTCCTCTCAGACCTTCTAGTTACAGTTGATAAGGCGCTAATCATGGGAGATTTTAATATTCACGTTGATAATGCAAATGATACATTAGGACTTGCATTTACTGACCTAATAAACTCCTTTGGAGTCAAGCAAAATGTCACCGGGCCCACTCATCGTTTTAATCATACACTAGATCTAAATATATCGCATGGAATCGATCTTACTGCTATAGATATTGTACCCCAATGTGATGATATTACAGACCATTTCCTTGTATCGTGCATGCTGCCTATAACTGATATTAACTATATGTCTCAGCGTTACCGTCTGGGCAGAACTATTGTTCCAGCCACCAAAGACAGATTTGCAAATAACCTGCCTGATCTATCTCAACTGCTATTTGTACCCAAAAATACACATGAATTAGACGAAATTACTGACAACATGGGCACTATTTTCTCTAATACATTAGAAGCTGTTGCCCCCATCAAATTGAAAAAGGTTAGAGAAAAACGTACTGTGCCATGGTATAACAGTAATACTCACTCTCTCAAGAAAGTAACTCGTAGTCTTGAACGCGAATGGAGAAAAACTAACTTGGAAGTTTTTAAAATTGCATGGAAAAACAGTATGTCCAGGTATAGACAGGCTCTAAAAACTGCTAGGGCAGAGCATATCCACAAACTCATTGAAAATAACCAAAACAATCCAAGGTTTTTATTTAGCACAGTGGCTAAATTAACAAATTACCAGACGCCACCTGATTCAAATATTCCACCAACGTTAAATAGTAATGACTTTATGAATTTCTTCACTGATAAAATAGATAACATTAGAAATACAATAGCGAATGTAGATTCTACAGCGTCTAACACTTCAGTTTCATCCATCGCACCCAAAGATAAACTGCAGTGCTTTACAAATATAGGACAGGAAGAGCTAAATAAACTTATCACTGTATCTAAACCAACAACATGTTTATTAGATCCTGTACCCACTAAATTACTAAAAGAGCTGTTACCTGTAGCCGAAGAACCGCTTCTCAATATCATTAACTCGTCGTTATCTTTAGGTCACGTCCCAAAACCATTCAAGCTGGCGGTTATCAAGCCTCTTATTAAGAAACCAAAACTAGATCCTAGTGTACTGGCAAATTATAGGCCTATTTCAAATCTTCCATTTATGTCTAAAATTTTAGAAAAAGTTGTGTCTGCTCAATTGAGCACCTTCCTGCATAAAAATGATCTGTATGAAGAATTTCAGTCAGGTTTTAGGCCCCACCATAGCACAGAAACTGCACTTGTTAAAATTACAAATGACCTGCTTCTTGCGTCAGATCAAGGCTGCATCTCATTTCTAGTCTTACTTGATCTTAGTGCTGCGTTCGACACCATAGATCATGACATACTCATAGATCGATTACAAAACTATACAGGTATTCAAGGTCAGGCTCTAAGATGGTTTAGATCCTACCTGTCCGATCGCTACCATTTTGTTTACTTAAATGGGGTGTCATCTCATTTATCATCAGTAAAATATGGAGTGCCACAAGGATCTGTCCTAGGTCCCCTTCTATTTTCAATATACATGTTGCCCCTTGGTAATATTATTAGAAAATACGGAATTAGCTTCCACTGTTATGCTGATGATACTCAGCTATATATCTCAACAAGACCAGATGAAACTTCCCAATTATCTAAGCTAACAGAGTGTGTTAAAAATGTAAAAGATTGGATGTCAAATAATTTTCAGAGATAAGACAGAGATATTAATTATTGGACCAAAAAACACCACACAGAATCTTATAGATTACAATCTGCAACTAGACGGATGTACTCTTACTTCCTCTACAGTCAGAAATCTGGGTGTTATATTGGACAGCAATTTGTCTTTTGAAAATCATATTTCCAATGTTACAAAAACCGCATTCTTCCATCTTAGAAACATTGCCAAGCTACGAAACATGTTATCTGTTTCTGATGCAGAAAAGCTAGTTCATGCTTTCATGACCTCTAGACTGGACTATTGTAATGCACTTCTAGGTGGTTGTCCTGCTTCGTCAATAAACAAGCTACAGGTAGTCCAAAATGCAGCAGCTAGAGTCCTTACCAGGTCAAGAAAATATGATCATATTACCCCAATTTTACAGTCTCTGCACTGGCTACCTATTAAGTTCCATATCAGTTACAAATTATCATTACTTACCTATAAGGTCCTAAATGGTTTAGCTCCTGCGTACCTAACTAGCCTTCTACCACGCTACAACCCATCACGCACCCTAAGGTCACAAAACGCTGGACTTTTGGTAGTTCCTAGGATAGCAAAGTCCACTAAAGGAGGTAGAGCTTTTTCACATTTGGCTCCCAAACTCTGGAATAGCCTTCCTGATAATGTTCGGGGTTCAGACACACTCTCTCTGTTTAAATCTAGATTAAAAACGCATCTCTTTCGCCAAGCATTCGAATAATGTATCTCTTAAATTGTGAGTGTAGTTGCATCTGCATTTTTATTCTTTAGCTTGGGTTAAACTAATTTTACTTTGTTGGATCAGCAGCTATGCTAATGATGTCTCTATTTTGTTTCTATGTTTTGCCACGGGATTTACATCCCGTGGTAACTAGGATTTACACAAGCTCCAGTCTGGATCCAGAACACCTGAGAAGAGATGATGCTGACCCTCAGAGGACCCCAGATGATGCTAACCTTGAATCAACAAACAGAACTAACAATTATTGCTACATGTGTGACTGCATCCTATAATTACTATTAATTAATAATATTGATAGTTCATCATCTAGCTGACTACGTCTTGTATTATTATTATTATTTTTCTAAAATCCTGTCAAACGTGCACAAACTACTAGCTACTACTAAATATTGTAGACACATAATTTTCTGTAAAGTTGCTTTGTAACGATTTGTATTGTAAAAAGCGCTATACAAATAAACTTGAATTGAATTGAATTGACCGAGGACTATGGGTGCCAGAGGAGAGTCAAGTATGTGGAAGGAAATAGTTTCAGAGTGGTTGCCTGATGTGATGAGGGTGATGTCTTCAGTGATGTGAGATATGACTGGTAGTTTCCGTCCATTGAGAGTGTGAACTGTGATGTGGTGCGGGAGGGTTCTGAGGGGATTGTGTAGTCTGTGTGCCAGTGTACTATCCATGAAATTACCTTCCTCCCCTGAGTCCAGTAGTGCTTGACAGTCGTGAATCTGTGCTGACCATCTTAGTCTTACCGGGAGGAGTGTGGATGATGATGAGGTCTTCTCGGCGGAGATCCCACCCGATAGTAGCCTCATACGTACTACCGGGCTTGGCCTTTTACCGGACAGGTGTAAGCGTGATGTCTGGTTCCCCCGCAGTAGAGGCACAGGCCCAGGGACCTCCGCCTCTCCTTCTCCTCCCAGGAAAGCCGAGCTCGCCCTACCTGCATGGGCTCCTGATCGTAGGAGGGGCTGGCTTTGCTTCCCAGCCGCTGGGTCGCACATCAGTCTGGGTCCTGGATTCGGAGCTGGGTACGTTCCGCCTCTCTACTCGCGTCAGACATGCGTCGACCCGCAAAGCCAGTTCGATTAGCCCATTGAGTGATGTCGGAAGATCCAGGACGTAGATCTCCTTCTGGACGCGGTCAGCCAGCCCATGCAGGAACATGTCCCACTGCGCCTCCTCATTCCAATGACACTCCACCACCAGGGTTCAGAACTCGATGGAATAATCTGAGACGGATCTCGCATGCTGATTGATGCTCAGCGAGCATCCTCGCCGCCTCCCTCCCGGCGACGGCCCGATCAAAGACCCTTCTCATCTCGGCGGAGAGTGTCTGGAACAAGGCGCAGCATGGATCCTGGTTCTCCCACACCGCTGTTCTCCATAATGCCGCCCTCCCAGTGAGCAGGGTTAATACGAAGACCATCTTGGCTCGTTCGTTGGCGAAGGTTCTGGGTTGGAGAGAAAAATGCATATCGCATCGGGTTAAGAAAGCTCTACAAAAGTCTACAAAAAGTCCCGAGTAGGACTCCGGAATGGGGAGACGTGGTTCCGGCTGGAACCCCCAACTGCTCCCCAGGCGCTGCAGCATAAATGGCTGCCCACTGCTCCGGGTGTGTGTTCACAGTGTGTGTGTGTGTTCACTGCTCTGTGTGTGTGCACTTCGGATGGGTTAAATGCAGAGCACAAATTCTGAGTATGGGTCATCATACTTGGCTGAATGTCACGTCACTAAGGATGCCTCCTGGCATCCCCAGAATCCCTTACCTTACAGAATAAGTGGTCAGATGATCAGCGGTAACACCCACATGAAACAATCAACATGACGTAACATGAGACGAGCAGGAGACGGTGCATACATGAACCATGACAGAACTTTGTCTTTTGGAAGCTCCATTCAAATTGGTTCCCCTCTGTTATAAGTTACACATACAACAAACTAATGTCATAGTGGTATCGTGTACTGTAATCGAGTGTAGCCCAAGTTATACCTGTTGAACAGTAGACAGCGCACATGGTGTTCATCCAATACAGATCTTCATCGCAAGCAAATAATAGCATTTGCAGATTTGTTTTCAATTCAATGCAGATCAAGCCACGTCTTTGTAAGGGAAACATGTCAATTTAGCTCAAAGGGAATCATTTAAGATTTTAAAGGGAATTTGAACAGAATCACTGTTTCACGGCTGATCACTGAGACGCCCTGCGATTCACTGAACAAGCCATTTAACATGAAATATGCGCTGGATATTAATATCCAAAGTATAGTGAAAACACTATCAATTAGCACAGTAACAAGATCGGCAGTTCAAGACATTAACTTGTAAGCACAAAACACAAGATACTTCTCTTTTCAATATGAATAAAGCTTTATTAGATAAATCTAAGACATAAACTAATCTAACACATAAATGCACAAACTCATACATTCACACAAGTTGCAGAAAGATCGAAAGTTAGGGAAGGATGAGTTTAAGAGAATGAAAATGTGAAATCCCAAGTTTACAGCAATACGTTAAATTGCATAGACATGAACAACCATCAATCACTTAATTAGCCCTCGCATTGAGTTCCTCAATGAGGTTAGAATTATATTAGATACACCGGTACAAATGTATGGAGGTAGTACTTGCGTCTCCTGTGTTAAGTTGTCGTTGAAAGGGGTTTTTTCCCGATGTCGCTGATTGGCTGGAAGTTCATTAGTCGTTGAAGTGACATCTTGGGAAGCCCGTGGTTGGGCGTTGGCTGAAGATGCAGAGTTGTGTGGGCTGGTTGAAGTTGAACGGGCAGTCGAGGGCCGACACGGTGTTAAAAAACTTAACTCAGAACACGAAACTCTCAAACAGAAAAGAAAAGAAGTAAAGTTTGACGAGACTAGGTAGTGTTTCTTCTCATCGTGGCTAAGTAGCAGCAGGCGTGCAGGCTGAAGCACGCTGGAACCGCGCTCAAAGAACAGTGATGACTAACAGCATGCCTAAAAGCTAAAGCTAAGAAGCAAAGCTAAAAGCAAACTAAAAGCAGGCAAGACTAATAGCAGAAGCTAAACGCATAGCTAAAAACTAAAACCAGGCATGACTAGTAGCAGAAGCAAAGCTAATAACTAAAAGCAGGCATGACTAGTAGCAGAAGCAAAGCTAACAACTAAAAGCATACATGACTAATAGCAGAGCAAAGCTAGAAGCTAAAAGCAAGATTTTATGGTGTCCTAAGTATTTAAACTGGCCTGCTGGCCACACCTCAAATGTTGTCTTGACCAATCAGATATTGTCTTGGCTCGGGGGTATCATAAATCATGTTATCTTATCAAGCATGTGGTCCGAATTTTCCCGCTCTTGCAGGGTATAATTTTGGACATGATTCCTATAACAAGAATATGATACATTTGACAATTAGCTAATTGTCAGGACTATTTCAAGCAAGCAGATTCGATTACATAGGTACTAGACATGAATATGTATCCTTAAGCTATCCCATAGTTATTAAAAGACATACACAATAAGTGATTATAACATGATAGTCAAATGTGTGGGATACACATAAATGAATATGGAGTGAAGCAATGGACTGATATTCATTTAGAAGTCATTTTGGAGTTCATTTTGGTCCATATATATGTACAAAAGACCGTTTCTTTGTCATTCTCTTGACAAAGATTTCTGTGGAGACCAGAGGTTCAAAGGCCCCCCCCCCCCCCTTAGGAATTTCAGTCTGGTTCTGCTGGGTGGGGGAAGTGCTTAAGGATATGGTGTATAACTCTCATGGGTTTACATGTGATGTCCAGTGTTGCATTTCAATTAATTTCGCCAAATTTGACAATCTCTTGTAAATAATTGTTCTAGTGGTGTTAATGTTGAAAGCTGTTCTGTGGAAGAGTTGGTTGTTTTAGCTTGCTTGGGACTTGTGGCACAGAATGTTTTATGACTTCCTGAGGAATTCGGCTCGTCTCTCAGCCACAGCCCTGATCGACTCCTTAATTTGTCTGGTTCGAGTAATTTCTGCTACATATCCCCCTTTCGATCGGCGAGGTGTTTAGCTGAAGACATTGTCGTTCGCTGGAGAAACAAAGGCAGAAGATGCAGACAAACACAGCAAACAACAAGACAACACCTCCAAGACAGTTACTGTACAGGTGCAGGCATCAGGTTATTTAGGTAAACGTGGTCAATTAGTCAATGTAGTTTAGGACATTGAGGATAGTCTAGATCGTTTTGGAAATATTTGTTTTATTTTGATTCAACAATCAAATTTGTGGTTAACTTTGTTTGGTTCTTCTAGGTTGTCTTACTTTACACGTTTACCGTTAGTTTTCTAGTAATCTCATTTTCAATTAAATGATTTGACCTATCATGCATGGAGCTCTCTGGCTTCCATTCAGTTTAGAGTGGCTGGCGGATATTAGGTGTTGCGAGTCAATCCTAATATCAGACCTTTGACCCTTGCAGGGTGTCTAGGTGTTTCACCTACTCAGGAAAGAGGGGAAGCAGAAGGATAGGTAGGATAGGGTTTTCCTAGCATGGGTCACAACTACTATTGAACTAGGATGTCATGTGCAGCTAGTGTGTCATGAACCTTAACTTAGTGTCAGGTGTTCTACCTATTGTGAGGATTTCTGCACGTTTCTTCATGGCGGGTATGTGTAACTTTGTTACGCTAAAACTTGGATAGTCTACCTGTGGGAAGAATATGTTTGTTGAATGTGTTATCAGTAGATGTGGTTACCTCTGGGTGTAGGTAATGTTGTGTGTGTTAACGGTGTAGTGTATCTGTGGTCAGATCTGTTCAAGTCTGTGTTGTCTCCCCCTTTTTCTAATATGTCACTGAAGACTGGCTCTCTGCATCCTTGGCTTGGATGAGGGCGTGTCCATGGTCTAATGGGGGTCAGTCCAGCAAGGCAGGAAGTTCTTAAGCAGACAGTGGGAGGCAGTTTGGCATGGGTGGGCGCAGCTGTGTTGCAAAACTTTGTCTCCTATGTTGCATTCTTCTTGTGATGCCTTCTGGCTGTAGCAGACTTTCTGACCTTCTGTGCTCTGGTGGTTGCTGTTGCACAGACAGGGAATGTGGTTCTTGGAGTTGGAGTTCATTTGAAAGTTTGTTAGTGACTGAGGTGATGTCCTTTGGTACCTCAGATTTTTCATCAACGGTTGGCCGTGAAAGACTTGTTCGTTCTGGGTGGTTGTTGAACAGGTGCTTGTCATCTCTGATGTGGTGCACCAGGTGATCACCGGCCTTCCGTTGTCGCTGGTCACAGCGAGCACGACTCAACTTTGTGGTCATATGCATGTAAATGGTCTTGAAGGAACTCTCTCAGTTGTTTCATGACTGGTTCCATGTCTTCTGATGGTAAGCTGTCATGTTCTTGCTGTGCATGTCTGAGTGGTGCTGAGGTGGGTTTTGTTGTCGCTTACCCACCCGTGTTGCTCTTGGATGAGTCAGGTGATTACCTTTGGATGTCTGGTTAGGTTTCCAGATGTTCTTATCCTTTTGGTTTCTTGATAAGCGTGGCTGGTCCCATGGATTTTTCCAGCGGTTGGGCTGAAAACGGTCGTGGACATGGGTGTCACATTCTCTGTGCTCTTGATGGAAGACTCTGGTGTTGTGATGCCACTGGGTGTTGTCCAGTGCAAGGCTTGAGTCTTTGTTGACAAAGTTCAAGAGTGTGGAGGTTTTGTTACCTTTCTTTGAGGCCATCTTCTGCTTTTTATAGGCCTTCTGTGTTAGGTCACGCAACTGTTGGATGGTCATGGAGCGTGGACAGGCCATGACGCCTAGATGGTGACTGACTCCAGGGTGCAGATTTCTTAGGAAGAGGCTTTTGAAGTTCACATCCTCTTCAAGGTCAGGTTGGTTGTGTGCACCAAAGTACACAGTTAAAACTTACTTGATCAAGCTTTTAAAACACTCCCATTCAAATAACTCTCGAAAACACGCAGTGTTACGCGAGATTGCATTCACTTTGTGAACGGACTAAGACAGGCAAACATTATTCTCTAATGTTAAACTTGGGGGAGTCAAATATCAAATTTGATTCGGCAGTGGAACACGCACTTGTAATCAAACTATGAATACTGAGGCTTTGATACATAGATTGAGGAACACGCTCAAATCTATTCTTTATTCACCGATTTATATCCCTTTGAATCACAGCAGTTTAGCGCCGTTCAGCGAAGGGTGACTGAGATAGCTTTTGAGAGGCACTGGAATACGCAGTGAAATCAAATCAGCTATAAACAAGGCATTACACAAATGAGGAACACGCTCAATTTCTACCTTATTGTACGATCTCAGATGTTTACTTTTAAGTTCACTTACTGCTGTTAATAATGGAGACACGGACTTGCAGTCTCCTCTGGTTTCATTCATTTAGCGGGCGCGCGCTGCTTACGTCACGGGTCACACACACACATCTCGCTAGCTTCTCATCTTTCATCCACAGCAAAATAAAAGATTAAATAACTTGGTTTATGCTCACAATTTAGATTAAACTGCCCGCATTATCCTCCACCATAAATGTAAGGGAAACAGGTCAATTTAGCTCAAAGGGAATCATTTAAGATTTTAAAGGGAATTTGAACAGAACAGAAAAGTTAGGGAAAGATGAGTTTAAGAGAATGGAAATGTGGAATCCCAAGTTTACAGCAATACGTTAAATTGCATAGACATGAACAACCATCAATCACTTAAATAACCCTCGCATTGAGTTCCTCAATGAGGTTAAAATTATATTAGCTACACCAGTACAAACGTCTGAAGGTACATTGCCTGAGTAAAGGTGTCCCTTTGTTGTCGCTGATTGGCTGGAAGTTCAGTAGTCGTTGAAGTGACGTCTTGGGAAGCCCATGGTTGGGCGTTGGCTGAAGATGCAGAGTTGTGTGTAGCTGGTTGAAGTTGAACTCGACGTTACAAAACTTAACTCAGAACACGAAACTCTCAAACGGAAAAGAAAAGAAATAAAGTTAGGTGGTGAGATTAGGTGGTGTTTCTTCTCATCGTGGCTAAGTAGCAGCAGGCGTGCAGGCTGAAGCACGCTGGAACCGCGCTCAAAGAACAGTGATGACAAACAGCATGGCTAAAAGCTAAAGCTAAGAAGCAAAGCTAAAAGCTAAAAGCAGCTACAAGCTAAAAGCAGACATGACTGATAGCAGAAGCAAAGCTAACAACTAAAAAGCAGGCATGACTAGTAGCAGAAGCAAAGCTAACAACTAAAAGCATACATGACTAATAGCAGAGTAAAGCTTGAAGCTAAAAGCAAGATTTTATGGTGTCCTAAGTACAACCCGAATTCCGGAAAAGTTGGGACGTTTTTTAAATTTTAATAAAATGAAAACTAAAGGAATTTCAAATCACATGAGCCAATATTTTATTCACAATAGAACATAGATAACGTAGCAAATGTTTAAACTGAGAAATTTTACACTTTTATCCACTTAATTAGCTCATTTAAAATTTAATGCCTGCTACAGGTCTCAAAAAAGTTGGCACGAGGGCAACAAATGGCTAAAAAAGCAAGCAGTTTTTAAAAAAAGATTCAGCTGGGAGAACATCTAGTGATTAATTAAGTTAATTGATATCAGGTCTGTAACATGATTAGCTATAAAAGCTTTGTCTTAGAGAAGCAGGGTCTCTCAGAAGTAAAGATGGGCAGAGGCTCTCCAATCTGTGAAAGACTGCGTAAAAAAATTGTGGAAAACTTTAAAAACAATGTTCCTCAACGTAAAATTGCAAAGGCTTTGCAAATCTCATCATCTACAGTGCATAACATCATCAAAAGATTCAGAGAAACTGGAGAAATCTCTGTGCGTAATGGACAAGGCCGGAGACCTTTATTGGATGCCCGTGGTCTTCGGGCTCTCAGACGACACTGCATCACTCATCGGCATGATTGTGTCAATGACATTTCTAAATGGGCCCAGGAATACTTTCAGAAACCACTGTCGGTAAACACAATCCGCCGTGCCATCAGCAGATGCCAACTAGATCTCTATCATGAAAAAAGGAAGCCATATGTGAACATGGTCCAGAAGCGCCGTCATGTCCTGTGGGCCAAGGCTCATTTAAAATTGACTATTTCAATGTGGAATAGTGTTTTATGGTCAGAGTCCAAATTTGACATTCTTGTTGGAAATCACGGACGCCGTGTCCTCCGGGCTAAAGAGGAGGGAGACCTTCCAGCATGTTATCAGCGTTCAGTTCAAAAGCCAGCATCTCTGATGGTATGGGGGTGCATAAGTGCATACGGTATGGGCAGCTTGCATGTTTTGGAAGGCTCTGTGAATGCTGAAAGGTATATAAAGGTTTTAGAGCAACATATGCTTCCCTCCAAACAACGTCTATTTCAGGGAAGGCAATATTTATTTCAGCAGGACAATGCAAAACCACATACTGCAGCTATAACAACAGCATGGCCTCGTCGTAGAAGAGTCCGGGTGCTAACCTGGCCTGCCTGCAGTCCAGATCTTTCACCTATAGAGAACATTTGGCGCATCATTAAACAAAAAATACGTCAAAGACGACCACGAACTCTTCAGCAGCTGGAAATCTATATAAGGCAAGAATTGGACCAAATTCCAACAGCAAAACTCCAGCAACTCATAGCCTCAATGCCCAGACGTCTTCAAACTGTTTTGAAAAGAAAAGGAGATGCTACACCATGGTAGACATGCACCGTCCCAACTATTTTGAGACCTGTAGCAGAAATCAAAATTGAAATGAGCTCATTTTGTGCATAAAATTGTAAACTTTCTCAGTTTAAACATTTGCTATGTTATCTATGTTCTATTGTGAATAAAATATTGGCTCATGTGATTTGAAAGTCTTTTAGTTTTCATTTTATTAAAATTTAAAAAACGTCCCAACTTTTCCGGAATTCGGGTTGTATTTAAACTGGCCTGTTGGCCACACCTCAAATATTGTCTTGACCAATCAGATATTGTCTTGGCTCGGGGGTATCATAAATCATATGTTGTCTTACCAAGCATGTGGTCTGAATTTTCCCGCTCTTGAAGGGTCTAATTTTGGACATGATTCCTATAACAAGAATATGATACATTTGACAAATAACTGATGGTCAGGACTATTTCAAGCAAGCAGATTCGATTACATAGATACTAGACATGAATATGTATCCTTAAGCTATCCCATAGTTATTAAAAGACATACACAATAAGTGATTATAACATGATAGTCAAATGTGTGGGTTACATATAAATGAATATGGAGTTAAGCGATGGACTGATATTCATTTAGAAGTCATTTTGGAGTTCATTTTGGTCCATATATATGTACAAAAGACTTTGTCATTATCTGACAAAGATTTCTGTGGAGACCAGAGGTTCAAAGGCCACCCACCTCCCCAACCCCCTTAGGAATTTCAGTCTGGTTCTGCTAGGTGGTGGATGTGATGTCCGACGTTTCATCTCACTTACGAACAACAAATTTGACAATTTCTTCTGCGAATTAAAATTGTCAAACATTGTTCTAGTGGTGTTAATGTTGAAAGCTGTTATGTGAAAGCATTGGTTGGTTGGTTATGTTGCTTGGGACTTGTGGCACAGAATGTTTTATGACTTCCTGTTGCCTTACTGAGGAATTCGGCTCGTGTTTCAGCCACAGACCTGATCGACTCTTTAATTTGTCTGGTTCGAGTAATTTCTGCTACATCTTCAACGCTCTTTCTGTTCTTAAACGTTACAACTCTAAGTGAACCGTTTCAAATGCTTAGCGCGCGCGGCAGGATAATGAACGAATCATTCAAACTGATTCACGAACCAATTCAATGGTTAGCCAACTGGTTTGAACAAGCCTTTGAACAGAATTGACTCAAAAGAATGAATCATTCGCGAATGGGCATCGCCCATTGCCCAGAGAAAAGTAGACGGCGCGTTTGGATCAAACTGAAGCATTTATAACATATATTGCATTAAGATAAAGTAACGAGAGGAGCGTGGCCCACAGTAACGAAGTAAAATTGCAGATTTTTAAAAAAAAATTTACTCAAGTAAGAGTAAAAGTACCCATCTTTAAATTTAATCCAAAAAGTATTAGTTACCCAAAAAATGTACTCAAGTAAATGTAACGAAGTAAATGTAACTCGTTACTACCCACCTCTGCTTTTACTTAAGTAGACATCTGACTGTAGTACTTTTACTTGACTAAAATTTAACAAAGGGTATCTGTACTTTTACTCAAGTAATGAAGCTGTGTACTCTGTCCGCCTCTGCAAGTAGTGTCCCACAGGCTAATCATACTGTCCCACAAAACCATATTTCCTAAAGTGGGACAGTAGGAAATTTGATGAAAATATTAAATATACAGGTGCTGGTCATACAATTAGAATCTCATCAAAAAGATGATTTATTTAACTAATTCTATTCAAAAAGTAAAACTTCCATCCATCCATCCATCCATCCATCCATCATCTTCCGCTTATCCCGGGTCGGGTCGCGGGGGCAACAGTCTAAGCAGAGATGCCCAGACTTCCCTCTCCCTAGCCACTTCTTCCAGCTCTTCTGGGGGGATCCGAGGCGTTCCCGGGGCCTCCTCCTGGTGAGACGTGCCTGAAACACCTCCCTGGGAAGGCGTCCAGGAGGCATCCGAAATAGATGCCCGAGCCACCTCAGCTGGCTCCTCTCAATGTGGAGGAGCGACGGCTCTACTCTGAGGTCCTCCCGAGTGACCGTGCTTCTCACCCTATCTCTAAGGGAGCGCCCAGCCACCCGACGGAGAAAGCTCATTTCGGCCGCCTGTATCCGGGATCTTGTCCTTTCGGTCATGACCCACAGCTCATGACCATAGGTGAGAGTAGGAATGTAGATTGACCGGTAAATTGAGAGCTTTGCCTTACAGCTCAGCTCCTTCTTCACCACGACAGACCGGTACAGTGACCGCATTACTGCAGAAGCTGCACCGATCCGTCTGTCAATCTCACGTTCCATCCTTCCCTCACTCGTGAACAAGACCCCAAGATACCTGAACTCCTCCACTTGAGGCAGGAACTCTCCACCAACCTGAAGTGGGCAATCCACTCTTTTCCGACTGAGAACCATGGCCTCGGACTTGGAGGTGCTAATTCTCATCCCAGCCGATTCACACTCGGCTGCAAACCGTCCCAGTGCACGCTGAAGGTCCTGGTCTGAGGAGGCCAACACGACAACATCATCCACAAAAAGCAGCGACGAAATCGCATGGTCCCCAAACCGGACACTCTCCGGCCCTTGGCTGCGCCTAGAAATTCTGTCCATAAAAATTATGAACAGAACCGGTGACAAAGGGCAGCCCTGGCGGAGTCCAACATGCACCGGGAACAGGTCTGACTTACTGCCGGCAATGCGAACCAAGCTCTTGCTCTGGTCGTACAGGGACCGAACAGCGCTAAGTAGGGGGCCGCCGACCCCATACTCCCAGAGTACCCTCCACAGGATGTCACGAGGAACACGGTCGAATGCCTTCTCCAAATCCACAAAACACATGTGGACTGGTTGGGCAAACTCCCATGAACCCTCCAGCACCCTGGAAAGGGTATAGAGCTGGTCCAATGTTCCACGACCAGGACGAAAACCACACTGTTCCTCCTGAATCCGAGGTTCCACTATCGGCCGAATTCTCCTCTCCAGTACCCTGGCATAGACTTTCCCGGGGAGGCTGAGAAGTGTGATCCCCCTATAGTTGGAACACAATCTCCGGTCCCCCTTCTTGAAAAGAGGGACCACCACCCCGGTCTGCCAGTCCAGAGGTACTGTCCCCAACCGCCATGCGATGTTGCAGAGGCGTGTCAGCCAAGACAGCCCCACAACATCCAGAGACTTGAGGTACTCGGGGCGGATCTCATCCACCCCCGGTGCCTTGCCACCTAGGAGCTTTTTAACTACCTCGATGACTTCAGCCCGGGTGATGGACGAGTGCTCCTCCGAGTCCCCAGCCACTGCTTCCTCAACAGAACACAAGTCGGTGGGATTGAGGAGATCCTCGAAGTATTCCTTCCATTGCCCAACGATATCCCCAGTTGAGGTCAACAGGTGCCCATCTCTACTGTAAACAGTGTTGGTAGGGCACTGCTTCCCCCTCCTGAGGCGTCGAACAGTTTGCCAGAATCTCTTCGAGGCCAACCGATAGTCTTTCTCCATGGCCTCACCAAACTCCTCGCAGGCCCGATTTATGCCTCCACGACTACCCGGGCTGCAGTCCGCTTGGCCTGCCGGTACCTGTGAGATGCCTCCGGAGTCCCACAAGCCATCCAGGCCCGATAGGACTCCTTCTTCAGCTTGACAGCATCCCTTACTTCCGGTGTCCACCACCGGGTTCGGGGATTGCCGCCTCGACAGGCACCGGAGACCTTACAGCCACAGCTCTGAGCAGCCGCAGTGACAATGGAGGTGGAGAACATGGTCCACTCGGACTCAATATCTCCAGACTCCCTCGGGATCCGGTCAAAGCTCTGCCGGAGGTGGGAGTTTAAGATCTCTCTGACAGGGTGCTCGGCCAAACGTCCCCAACAGACCCTCACAGTACGTTTGGGTCTGCCGAGTCTGTCCAGCTTCCTCCCCCGCCATCGGATCCAACTCACCACCAGGTGGTGATCAGTTGACAGCTCCGCCCCTCTCTTCACCCGAGTGTCCAAGACATATGGTCGAATAAAACCAGAGTGGTAGAGAGTCCAGCCTCTCTCAAGAAGTGTGGTTCCAGAGCCCAAGCTGTGCGTGGAGGTGAGCCCGACTATCTCTAGTCGGTACCTCTCGACCTCCCGCACAAGCTCAGGCTCCTTCCCCGCCAACGAGGTGACATTCCACGTCCCTAAAGCCAAATGTAAAACTTGTATATTATATTCATTAATTTCACACAGACTGATATATTTCAAATGATTATTTATTTTAATTTTGATGATTATAACTGACAACTAAGGAAAATCCCAAATTCAGTATCTCAGAAAATGTGAATATTGTGAAAAGGTTCAATATTGAAAACACCTGGTGCCACACTCTAATCAGCTAATTAACTCAAAACACCTGCAAAGGCCTTTAAATGGCTTCTCAGTCTAGTTCTGTAGGCTACACAATCATGGGGAAGACTGTTGACCTGACAGTTGTCCAAAGAGGCTGGCTGTTCACAGAGCTCTGTGTCCGAGCACATTAATACAGGGGCGAAGGGAAGGAAAATATGTGGTAGAAAAAAGTCTACAAGCCATAGGGATAACCGCATGCTGGAGAGGATTGTGAAACAAAACCCATTCAAAAATGTGTGAAGGAGATTCACAAAGATTGGACTGCAGGTGGAGTCAGTGCTTCAAGAACCACTACGCACAGATGTATCCAAGACGCGGGTTTCAGCTGTCGCATTCCTTGGGTCAATCCACTCTTGAACAACAACAGACAGCGCCAGAAGCATCTCACCTGGGCTAAAGACAAAAAGGACTGTACTGCTGCTGAGTGGTCCAAAGTTATGTTCTATATTTGTAATATATAGTATGTATATATATAATAAATTTCTGTCCCCCTCACTTCTGAAAAGATGGCAACGCCTCTGTATGAATGTACATTTGTATTGTGATGTTATTTTGATCACATGCCACGAGAGGTTTGGTAACCCAGAGTTTCACTGGAATTCATGTATTTATGGTGGAGCTACAAACACTAAACCTTAAGTGTCCCACTTTAGGGCATTTCAAAAATTAACATGTATCTGGCAACACGACTGAGGCTGAGCCCGCGTCCTCAATCACAACTCGCGAGGCCATGCAACCTTTTCACGATAATATTTTTATTTATTCAAACTCATATAGCTTGCTGAAATACTTCTGCGGCTGCCTCATCTACCTCAGACCACATATATTTATGTATGTGAAAGGAGAATGTGTGTGTGAGAGTAGAAATGTATGCATGTGTAAGGAGAAATGATTTATTTATTTGTTAAATGTTAGTTACACTCTGATGTTATGCCATTAAACTCTTGAAATTTGTAACCTTTTGTATTATTGTGTCACTCCACACTGGTCAGTGTCAGGCCTTTAAGAGTCAGCGTTTCAGTAGTCTCAGCCTCAGTTGTCACGCCCACGAACTCTTCGCTAAACGTCTGATGCATATGGGACACAAAAGTGGAAACACTTCAGGAGTTTCAAAGTCGTCATTCGATTGGTTGAATTGTACAGGATTTCCGCGAGACTTATGTGTCCCGTTCTTTAATATTCAAACAAAGATAAAGTGGCGCCAAACTCTCATGAAAGAAAAAAGACATCGTGTTTACAACTGTGATGACGAGCGCTTATCAGAATCAACTAAACACTGGAATCCCAAAAGCATGTGAAATATTTAAAGTTTGTGGCATATAATCTTTTAAATATGTCAGAGAGTTTTACACACTGGTCTGTTATTGTGACGACATTTCCACACCCTGAATAGTGACCATGAATGACACGAACTGTGATTGCTTTTTTGACATGTCGGTCAAACAGCTTCATGGGCAGGTCTTGGCCAATGAAAGCTACCATAGATTCCAGTAGTCTTGCTATGCGAGACCAGTGTTTCAGTGTTTCTTCCTGTAGAATCATCATACACACCCTGCAGAGAGTAGCATCAGGGAGTAAAATACAATGTGACCAGCCTTAGAGAGGTCTGACATGAATGACCTACACGGCGTGCATTATTTAAAGGAGCATTTCACCCGTGGGAACATTGATCTTCATTGAAAGTGGGTCGAAATCTATTAAAACTTTCCAATTTGGTGCCTTTTTGACCGAGTTATTACAGAAAGTAACTTTAGGGCTCATTTGTATGTAAAACCACAACTCCCACAATGCAACATATTTGCACAGCTCCACAAGCCACTCCCACTAATCCAGAACACCGCTGTTAGGCTGTTAGGCGATATTGTCTACAAGACATTGAGGACACAGTTAGCGATGTATGGTATTTACGTGCCACAGTAGTAAACAATGCCACAGTAAGCTTTTTGTGCATTAAAAAAGGTACTGCACAAACAGTTTACAGTTGACGTTACGTAACTTATTAACCAGAAATCATTTCGTGATAATAATGCTTGAAGAAATTGTGTACATTTCACGAAATGAATAATAAATAAAATTGAAACACTTATTTTACAGTTAGACGTCCATTTGTGCAGGCTTCGGCTGGCGTTTCCAGTTTACCTTCGGAATTCTGAAGTATGTCTCCAGGACGCCTCTGTCCATATGCGGGGCGAAACAAGAATGGTTCACAACGCAAACATCCGTGTCCTTGTCTGCCTCAGACATTTCTTCGAGGAGAAATTGGCATCTTTGAAATTCTTGCAGCAGACGGATTCGAGCTCTATGTCCGTAGTCGCACAACGAGAGCACACCCACCACCAGTCCGCACCAGCTCGAGCACGCCCGGGCTCCTCGGACGCGACAGGCAGGTCTCCGGCCTCGGCTGCAGCCGCCGCCTCCTGTTCCTCCATCAGCCTCAGCTGCTCTGCGCTATATTGTGGCTCGTATAGATAGCCACGAACATCTGTTTCGAGCAACAGAAAATCCTCTTCTTCCGTATCATGAGTTGTTCCTCCAGCCATTCTCGTAAATCTGACTCCATAAGCGCTTGTTAGCTTAGCTACATAGCTTCCAAACAAGATGGCGGATTTTCATTTTCGTTTCTGTAAGTTTAGTCCCACCCACTGATCTGTAATAGGCCTGTAGGGTGAGTGGGCCCCACCCCCTGGAATAATAATAAGCTAGTCTCTGTAGTCTCTACACTTTTCAATGAATTTTGACTTCCTGCTTATTATGACGCAAAATGACGATTTTTACGTCATAATAAGCAGGAAGTAAAACACTTAAATCCTTATTTCTCCCATCTCAGGGAAAAATAAAGGGAAAATCCATGATCATTATAATATATGACTGGGTTTCTAACAATACAAAGCTAAATGCAAATGGGTGAAGTGTCCCTTTAACCGAGGTCAACATGTTCCTGGATCAACATCCTTGTTGATCCTGGAACAATATTCAAATCAACTAATCAGAAGTGAAGTGAAGTGAAGTGAAGTGACATTCAGCCAAGTATGGTGACCCATACTCAGAATTTGTGCTCTGCATTTAACCCATCCGAAATGCACACACACAGAGCAGTGAACACACACACACACACACTGTGAGCACACACCCGGAGCAGTGGGCAGCCATTTATGCTGCGGCGCCCGGGGAGCAGTTGGGGGTTCGATGCCTTGCTCAAGGACACCTAAGTCGTGGTATTGAAGGTGGAGAGAGAACTGTACATGCACTCCCCCCACCCACAATTCCTGCCGGCCCGGGACTCGAACTCACAACCTTTTGATTGGGAGTCCGACTCTCTAACCATTAGGCCACGACTTCCCTATTGAAATATAACATTTATAAGTTTACAATCAGGGTTAACTCTTGTTAATCAGCTATCATTTCACAATGATTTTAGGAATACATTTTGGGTAGCGTTAGTTTTATGGGTTGGGATTGGGTTAAGTCTATATTTTTGGACAATAATGTTGATCATCAAAAGATGTTGATCCATGAACATGTCTTACTAGGCAAAATCACGGCGACCTTAAATACACAGAGTAAATAAGAAAGTGAAGCTCCAGAGCAGCTACAATGAGTTTGTTGTGTTCCTCTCATGCTAGTATAAAACTTTTAAGACAATAAACCAACCTGTCGTGCTGATCTAATATGAGAAAGAACTGCATGAAAACTAATTTACCTCCATGTATCATGAGGAATTTGCTCATGAACTAGCTTCTGAACAGTAGCAGTGTGTGATGAGATGGTGTGAGCTCACAGTTCAGTAAGTTTTCATTCAAAAGCCAGATAATACTTTCAACTTATCCTAAACATGGTTAAGTCCAGCAAGTGCTAAACATTTCTAGATTCTTTGTTAAATTTGGCTTGCCATGTGATTTTGAACTTAACACATTGACGTCAGATAGTTTCTGTTCTTCTGTAACTATAAATATGCTGATGATGCCCGGAACAATGTGTGAAACCAACCAACACCAAATCATGTGACAATATATTCTTCTTATATAGGCAGACAGGATATAACACACTGCTACACTTTGTCCATTTTCAGCTCACCTGCTAAGAGTGGAGTCTTAAAAAGACCACACATTAAAAACGCACAGCTTCCATCATTTATACCACGGAAGGAAAGCCACTCAGAAATGTCTGAGAGTATTTACAGCAATGTGTTCACTGGCAGAAAATGGGATATGGACAGAGGCACCAAGGCAAACCATACACCTCAATACACAGGTAAAATACAAGCAAACTTTCATTTTATTGGGTGTAGAAATTAAGAAACATTTATCTTTATACCTGTCATCTTCAGGAAGTGATTCAGTGCAGATCAGACGTTTCAGAACAGCTGCAGTGTGTTTGTTGCTGCTGTGTGTTCTTCTGCTGACTGCAGTCATAGTGCTGTGTGTCCACATCCATACAAGAGAACCAAGTGACCTGCTTCTAACCAAGTACATAAACATGACAAATGAAAGGAATGAATTATTAATCAAGAATGACATCCTGACTAAACAAACAGACCAGTTCAATCAACTGCAGAAGATTATCAATGAAACAGGTGATCTTTGAACTGCAACTAAGCAATATGCTATTACTAAAAACAAGTGTCATTATTCACTGTAATCTTGGTGGGAATAATGAGCTAATAACTGAACTGGTTGTGTTTACAGATGGATGGTTACACTCTAACTTCAACTTTTACTTCATGTCCTCAACGAAGAAGAGCTGGACTGAGAGCAGAAGAGACTGTACAGAAAAAGGGGCAGATCTGATCACCATAAACAACAGAGAGAAACAAGTGAGTGAGAGATACTGTGTGTCTATGATGTCAGATGAAATGTGTCCATTGTGGGTTCATGATGTAAAAATGTAATTGCTAAAATCTATTTAGGATTTTGTTACAAAAATTACTGATAAAAGAGAATTCTGGATTGGTGTGACTGACGTCGAGGAAGAGGGCAGATGGAAATGGGTTGATGGCACCAACATAACTTCTGGGTGAGAAATCATTGAGCTGATTATTATGTTATAAATGATTCTCACAGTCAGTATCATTGAATTGAATTGAAATTTATTTGACAAGTTTATAAAATTGTACAAAATACAAGTATTCCATACACTTTAGAAAAAACTGTCGAGGATAAAAACACAATAAAGCCATTGGCTTGTTTCCATTGCGGCCCTCGATGTTAAGTATACAGGTTATGTGTACGTGCAGAATAGACAGACCATACAGTATCTCCTAATCATAATTTATCACATCAATAAAAATCTACTTTTAAACTATATAGTAGAGATAATTCACCAAACATACAAATCACAACTGACACTAAACATCCCACTAAATGACACAATTTACAATAAAATCACCACAAAACACACTAACTACCCTCACCAAACAGCCATCTTTTTACCATTCTTTTAAAACTCAAAAAATCTTTTACTCCCTTTATTGAAACTGGTAATTTATTCCATGCTATAGCACTAGTATATAAAAATAATTTTTTCCCTACCAAACTCTTAAATTTACATGGACAAATATTAAAATCCCTACCCCTAGTTCTATATGAATGCTGCTGACTCACCATATAAAAATAATTTTCTAAATACCTTGGAACCACATTATTGACAATCCTATGTGTCAGACCCATTTTTAAAAATATCACCCTTTTTTCCACCGTCAATATCCCTGGGTTATTGGTCATATCACGCAGAAAGCAGCACTAAACATCTAATGCTGATCTGCTGTTGCAGGTTCTGGGCATCCAGCGGACATATAACAGAGCCAAATGGAGGAAGACAAGAGAATTGTGCTGTGACTTATTTAAAAAAGAACCCTGAATTAATAGGGTGGATTGATGTTGATTGCAATGGTGCTTATCAATGGATCTGTGAGAAGAGATTTCAGCCCTAGGAACAGCACACACTTTTTTCACAGGGTTTTATTTTTTTATTTACTTTTTTTATAGCTCAAGTCTTCAGGACTGAACACTCCTGATCTAGAAGTAATACCTGTTTAGGCCTATGTGTATTAATTTGTAGTTGCTTCCTTTGTATTTTGCTCTAAAACACACAACACAAAATATTCATACTATTCAACTATTCCTACATACATGGCTTACCATTATTTATATGGTTACTTTTTTGAAAGCTAAAGCCCAGATTGCTTTACTTTATTTATATAAAGTATACCCTATTTATATTAAGCATGCTGTTTACATGTTACCCATATGTTATTATTAAAGATGACGTATGGCTCCACATCACTGGTCGTTGTCAGTTCTGTAGCTCCATTAAGAATTTGAAGGGTTTCTTAAGAATCAAATACACATCTGTAGAGGATTCGATCTCTTGCAGCACACTGTGACCTGCTTTAGAGATATGATTAAATACAGATGCATCTCAGTAAATTAGAATGTCGTGAAGAAGTTAATTTATTTCAGTAATTCAACTTAAATTGTGAAACTTATATATTAAATAAATTCAGTGCACACAGACTGAAGTAGTTTAAGTCTTTGGTTCTTTTAATTGTTATAATTTTGACTCACATTTAACAAAAACCAGTCAATTCACTATCTCATCAAATTAGAATATGGTGACATGCAATGGCGTATCTTTGCTTTGAAAAGTGTTGAGGACACCACACAACATGTTTTGCTAGTTTTTATTTAATAAACTAATTTACTTTGGGACTGGGTTCAGAGATGGAAAAAGATAATTTGTAATTCACTTTACAAAAATACATCGATGTACCAGGGGCAGTGCCAGAAAACTTTGAACGCAGGTACTGAGGGGGTGCTATATCATTAAAAAGGGGAGCTGGCCAATGGGCTAGTTGCATATCTCCACCATCTTGGATTTCCGGTGTGTGGATTTAGCGAGTGTGTGCACAGATACTCCCGGTTGTGCTAAAAGCCAGTGCAGAGTACCAGAGGAATACAAATATTACCTACTACATGTTTACTGGATTTATAATACCACTTAAAATGCAAATAACACCTACACTGCTTTTATTACTATATTATAAATGACTCTGTCTCAGAGTCTGTGGTCAACAAGTTCCTGAGCTCTGCTCTATATTGCCTTGTGTGGTCTTCTCTATCAGCCTGGTCTTGCTGCCCCCTCTGTTGCCAAAGTATTCTGCCAGTTGTTTCCGGAAGCCTGCCCAGTGGCCTTCCCTAGCTGTTCCTGTTTATTGTGTTCCTGTTGTGGTATCTTTTGTGCACTTCACTACCTCTTGTATCAGTCTGTCTTGTCAATAAAACCTTGTTATCTCACTGCAATTGGGTCCTCCTTCCTAGATCCCTGACATTCAATGAATTTGTTCTGTCTGGTACAGTATTTTCTCTGCTTGTGCGTCTTCTCTCCTCTTTGTGTCTGTCTTCAGTGCAGTCTTAAAGATAATTGCATCCTGTCAGGAATAACATGCCCAAGTTGTTTTTAACCTGGTAGTTTTTGATTACTGTCAGTTTAAAAGCTGGTGTACCAGATATTGTAAAACACAAACAAAACAGTCTTAAAAAAATAAACCTTAATGAGACAAAAATCTTGAGTTATGGAAATAATATAAAGATATCGCTGTTGTCCCTAACCTCCCACTTTATTCACTTCCTAAATTAAGTGAATATATATATATATATATATATATATATATATATATATATATATATATATATATATATATATATATATATATATATATATATATATATATATATATATACACACACACAGGTGCTGGTCATATAATTAGAATATCATCAAAAAATTTATTTATTTCACTAATTCCATTGAAAAAGTGAAACTTGTATATTATACGTATTAATTCATTACACACAGAATGATTTATATCAAATGTTTATTTCTTTTAATTTTGATGTTTATAACTGGCAACTAAGGAAGATCCCAAATTCAGTATCTCAGAAAATGTGAATATTGTGAAAAGGTTCAATATTGAAGACATCTGGTGCCACCCTCTAATCATCTTATTAACTCAAAACACCTGCAAAGGCCTTTAAATGGTCTCTCAGTCTATTTCTGTAGGCTACACAATCATGGGGAAGACTGCTGACTTGACAGTTGTCCAAAAGACGACCATTGACACCTTGCACAAGGAGGGCAAGACACAAAAGGTCATTGCAAATGAGACTGGCTGTTCATAGAGCTCTGTGTCCAAGCACATTAATATAGAAGAGAAGGAATGGAAAAGATGTGGTAGACAAAAAGTGTACAAGCAATAGGGATAAATGCACCCTGGAGAGGATTGTGAAACAAAACCTATTCAAAAAAGTGGGGGAGATTCACAAAGAGTGGACTGCAGCTGGAGTTAGTGCCAAAGCTTCCAGTAACTGGTTTAAGGACCATGGTAACCCTGTTGTTAATTGATCAGCAAATTCGCCTGAACTTAACCCCATAGAAAATCAATGGGGTATTGTGAAGAGAAAGATGTGATATGCCAGACCCAAGAATGCAGAAGAGCTGAAGGCCACTATCAGAGCAACCTGGGCTCTCATAACACCTGAGCAGTGCCACAGACTGATCGACTCCATGCCACGCCGCATTGCTGCAGTAATTCAGGAAAAAGGAGCCCCAACTAAGTATTGAGTGCTGTACATGCTCATAATTTTCATTTTTATACTTTTTAGTTGGCCAAGATTTCTAAAAATCCTTTCTTTGTATTGGTCTTAAGTTATTTTCTAATTTTCTGAGATACTGAATTTGGGATTTTCCTTTGTTGTCAGTTATAATCATCAAAATAAAAGAAATAAACATAAACATTTGAAATATATCAGTCTGTGTGTAATGAATGAATATATTATACACGTTTCACTTTTTGAATGGAATTAGTGAAATAAGTCAACTTTTTGATGATATTCTAATAATATGACCAGCACCTGTATATATTTATATATATATATTTTATTTAATTATATTATATCACGAGGCCATGTAACCTTTTCACGATGATATTGTTTATTTATTCAAACCCACATAGCTTGCTGAAATACCTCATCTACCTCAGACCACATATATTTATGTATGTGAAAGGAGAATTTGTGTGAAAGCAAAAATATATGAATGTGAAAGGAGAATGTAAGTGTGTGAGAGTGCCAGAATTAATTAAGGCTTGTACGGTCCCTGAAAAATAAATTACTCTCTGATGTTATGTCATTGAATCTTGAGATTTTTAACTTGTTGTACTGTTGTGTCCCTTCACACTGGTCAGTGTCAGGTCTATAAGAGTCAGTGTTTCAGTGTTTCTTCCTGTAGACTCATCATACACACTCCATAGAGAATTTGATCTCAAAACCAGTGAAAATGAGTAGCATCAGGGAGTAAAATTCAGTGTGACAGGCCTTAGAGAGGTCTGACATGAATAAATACATGACAAACATGATTTCACAGAGTACAACATGTTCTTGGATCAACATCCTTGTTGATACTGGAACATCATTCCAATCAACCAATCATAATTGAGATATAACTTTTCAGGAAATATTTGTTTTAGGTTTACAATCAGGGTTAGGTGCTTCTAAACTGTTGTGATTCAGTTATCATTTCACACTGATTTTAGGAATAAATGATGGGTAGGCTTAGGTTTAGGTATAAGGGTAGGATAGGGTTAAGACTTTATTTTTGGACAATAATGTTGATCATCAAAAGATGTTGATCCAGGAACATGTCTTACTTAGCAAAATACTGGCGACCTTAAATACGCAGAGTAAATGAGGAAGTGAAGCTCCAGAGGAGTGTGTTTGTTGTGTTCCTCTCATGCTATTATAGAACTTTTAATGTGCCCCATTATAGATTTTTGAGAATTACCATTCATGCAGTGTGTAACACAACTCTAAGTGAATAAAAACATCCTGCAAAGTTTGAAATCTAAAAGTGCACAGTGTATAAAGTTACTGTCTTTCAAAAGAAAGAGTCAATGCTGAGTCATGAAAACAAGTCATTTTTAAAATGAATCTTTAACTCTTTTAAGGTGACATCAAACTGAAACATTAGCATATTTATGTAGACCCAGGAAAACTTGAACCTTCCCTCCATCAAACACCGTAACGTATTCCTGTGGAGAAGACTTCTCTAGCATGCAAAATTCGTATTTAGTTGTGTGTATTGTGTTCGCTTCGCCGAGCGGTAGGTCTCTATAACAGCAATATCTTTTCACTCGCAATTGTCTAGAAATGTATGTGTGAATGTTTGTCATACTTGTTGTTCTTATAAAGAATAGAGCAATACATTAGTGGACCAATTGCAGTGCTTTATCAATACGTTTCTACATTGGGTTAACACATATAACATTGCTGTTTTGTGTTTTATACTTCTGTGTTGAATCTACGTAGTAGCCTATGCAGAGACGCACATCCTAAACCGTAGCCTACACCTTAGCCTGACGTGCACCTCTCCAAAAATTTAACAGCATATCAATTCTATGGGGAGAGCAAGGGATGTGATTGTTCTGCTAGAATCCTTCGCTTCATATTTACTTGAGTTTTGTGTGTGTATATGTGCACATTAATATATTTTGTTATATCTTCTTATATAAAATAATAGAAAGAAAATAACAAATGTCTTATCATTTATTATACTAAATAGCATTATACATCAGTAGTTGTCTGCGAAAAACAATGTTGATTTGCCATGGTACAAGACCTTGTGTAGATTGAAAGAATGCCATCTTTTAAATAAATTTTAAATAATGATTTAATTATTATGTCGCTGTCATGGCTATAATGCTTCTCTGACAAGGCACTTCTTCTTCGGCTTTTTGTTGTGGTGCTGCAGGTTACACCAGCAACTTGCCTGTGGACACTAAAGACTAGCAGTCTGCATGTGTACTGCAGGTCGATGCTGATAACAATGTAGAAGTATAAATGAAAACTGACACTTAGCCTACGGTGTAAAAGGCTACTGCGTAGATCCGGCGCAGAAGTATAAATCAAGCTTTAGTAATGGTAATGGGGATTCTGCTATTGACCTGCGCTGCAAGCAGTAGACCAATCACGACTGACTGGGTCATCAGACTAATCACTGCAGTTTAGCATCGCACAAAGGAGGAGATTGGCAAAATGAATTGTTAAACAAACTGTTTGGGAGTCATTGAGCAAAAAATGTTAAAAAATTTAATTCATATTTTACGACAATGAAAGTGTTTTTTGACCTTGCATGCAGGTCAACCTGTTGCTGGGGACTCCCAACACCAAGATATGAACATTTCTTTACCCATAACAGGTGCAATTTAAGACAATAACCAACCAAATGTATGTTTCCTGGAGAATCACTAACTTGGATCCTCCTCTTTTGCTCTGTCAATGCTGATCTAATATGAGAATGAAATGGATGAAAACTCATTTACCTCCATGTATCATGAGGAATTTGCTAATTAACTAGCTTCTGAACAGTAGCAGTGTGTGATGAGATGATATGAGCTCACAGATCAGTAAGTTTGCATTCAAAAGCCAGAAAATAAGCCAACTTATGAATGGAGGTCTTACGGGTTTGGAACGACATGAGGATGAGTCATTAATGACAGAATTTTCCTTTTTCGGTGAACTAACCCTTTAAGTCCAGCAAGTGCTAAACATTTTTAGATTCTTGGTTAAATTTGGTTTGTCATGCGATTTGAACTTAACACACTGACTTCAGATATTTTCTGTTCTTCTGTAACTATAAATATGCTGATGATGACCAGAACAAAGTGTGAACCCAAGCAACACCAAATCATGTGACAATATATTCTTCTTATAGGCAGACAGGATATAACACATTGCTATACTTTGTAAATTTTCAGCTCATCTGCTTAGAGTGGAGTCTTAAAAAGACCACACATTAAAAACACACTGCTTCCATCATTTATACGACTGAAGGAAAGCCACTCAGAAATGTCTGAGAGTATTTATGCCAATGTAAACACTGACAGAAAATTGGAAATTGACAAAGGCACCAAAGCAAACCATACACCTCAACACACAGGTAAAATACAAGCAAACTTTAATCTTATTGGGTGTAGAAATAAAACATTTATCTTTATACCTGTCATCTTCAGGGAGTGATTTAGTGCAGATCAGACGTTTCAGAACAGCTGCAGTGTGTTTGTTGCTGCTGTGTGTTCTTCAGACAGACCAGTTAAATCAACTGCAGAGGATTATCAATGAAACAGGTGATCTTTGAACTGCAACTAAGCAATATGCTATTACTAAAAACAAGTTTAATCATTCACTGTACTCTAGGGGGGAATAATGAGCTAATAACTGAACTGGTTAGGTTTACAGATGGATGGTTAGACTCTAACTCTAACTTTTACTTCATGTCCTCAACGAAGAAGAGCTGGACTGAGAGCAGAAGAGACTGTACAGTAATGGAGCAGATCTGATCATCATAAACAACAGAGAGAAACAAGTGAGTGAGAGATACTGTGTGTCTATGATGTCAGATGAAATGTGTCCATTGTGGGTTCATGATGTAAACATGTAATTGCTAAATCTGTTTAGGATTTTGCTACAAAAATTACTGATAAAGGCGAATTCGGGATTGGTGTGACTAACGCCGAGGAAGAGGGCAGATGGAAATGGGCTGATGGCATCAGCGTGACTTCTGGGTGAGAAATCACTGAACTGATTATTATGTGATAAATGATTCTCACAGTCAGTATCACATCATGCAGAAAGCAGCACTAAACATCTAATGCTGATCTGCTGCAGGTTCTGGGCATCCAGTGGACGAATAACAGAGCCAAATGGAGGTAGACAAGAGAATTGTGCTGTGACTTATTTAAAAAACAACCCTGAATTAATAGGGTGGATTGATGTTGATTGCAATGGTGCTTATCAATGGGTCTGTGAGAAGAGTGTTTCGGCCCTATATGTAAAAAATTACTCTTGAGGGTGTTAAATACAACCCATGAAAATCAGTTATAGTTTACTTAATTAAGTATATGAGTTAGCATTAAAGCATTAAAGTAAAATTAAAAATAATGAGTACATTCTACCTACACTATCTATTTTTTAACAGTATTAACTGCAAGACTAAAAAAGTAAAATTTACCCCTAAATATTAGCTTTGGCACTGCAAAGTGCGCATGCGTCAACATCCAGGCGGGAATCGCGGGAGTCACCATTTTCCATGTCATTGGTGGTGGATGAACATTGATTGGTGAACCTACAGGTACGTTTTTATTCAACTTGTTGATATCATCATCATGAATGCAAATGTTAAGTTGTTTAACAGTAAAATCTACCAGAAGAAAAGTAATTTCTCTGTCTCTGTTGACGCACCAGTCTGGTTATAGATCGACATGTTATAATTTGTTGTCAGTCAAGTAAGGATTGGAAGCGGAATACATTTTCCAGAAACTTTACTTGCCCCTGCGAATGTGAGTAAACATCTACGTTTATGATTACAATATAGATTCCATTATTGTAATGTACATGGCTGAAATTCGTGAACAGCGAAACTGTTACACATGAGTGGTTGAACTTGAGCAAGTGACGAGAGAGAGCAATGGACGGTTGATGTAACGTTACTATAGACAGTTTCAACGGCAACAACATAAACAAACGTTACTGCGCATGCACGCTTTTGTGGACCTAACTTAACTTCCGGTAGACTTCCAAATAGACTCATAACAACAGCCAAGTCCCTCTAGAGTCGATAATTTTTGATAACAAACAAAATATGTTTGCTGCGTGGATCAGGGGGACTTAATGAAAATGCAAATTCATTCTTTGCCAGCAGGAGATGTTTTAAAGCATAGACATAAAGTGCGAGAAATAGAGGTTTCCCCAGTAACAGCTGTAAACAAAGCAGAGCTATGCTCACACGCTGCTTTATCAGGCACATGCAAGTTTTCCTTCAGAAATACAGCGATATAAAAACACCTGTGCCTCGTTTTGATATTTAAACATAAATGTATGGAATTATTATTAATTAAACGTGCAGTACATAACGTTACTCATGTTTATTCAACGAAGCCTTTTTGAAAATCGATCAGTTTTAAAATTGTGGTCAGTCTCCAAAAATAAATAAATGTATGGGAAACACATCCCACAGCACAACCACCTGAGTCCAACTTCAGTCTACTCATCACCTTGACTTTAACTGCGTTTGTAGAAGGCACCGCAGCCAGACAGATGTACACAATACAGACCGGAAGTTAACTGAGGTCCAGGCCCGATGAAACCATCTATACAGACGACAAGGCGTTCGGAGCAGAAAAATATACAGTAAAGCTGTCGATGTGGTATGCTAGATAATTACTGTTAAAGTTTTCTTGCATTTATCTGTTAATATTGATTTTTGTGTTAGAAGGGATCAATTTATAAAAGCCATTTTATTATTATAATCATTTACGGATTTATAATTAACGTTTGCCTTTCTGTGGGCGTTTTTAAATTAATGTCTGTTTAAAAAATGTGTTTTGGGGGTTTATAAGATCCAAATTTATTGTCAAGTAACGTTAATCAGCATATGTTTGAAAATAGTTGTTTGTATAAGTGCGTGCATCTTCCAATTCCTGTGTTTGAGCAATGTGCTTCATTCGTGATAATTTATATTAAGTATTTAAAATGCAAAAATGTCAAACTTTTACTACTGTGATGTAAACAATACTGTGTACGTTCTATACGTTCAGATTTGATATATGATGACCTTTTTTTGCCCATCTGCTCTAATATTCGTGTAACTTATTGTTTTCTTTGACTGTTCTGTATTACTATAATTTTCAACCTTTCAAAGCATTACAATATTAGTAGAAAACGAGATATGGGACATTCATTGATTTAGAAGACACTTTTTTTATGATAAGAAAAAAAAATTAAAGGTCAGTTCTTAAAGAAGACATCCCATACTATATCTATACCTCACATAAAACCATTTAACTGGAGCCTTTTCGAGATATAGGATAATATTTCACTTTAGAAGTCTATTAAGATCCCATTTCTAACAAGTAGAAAAAAACAATGGTCAGTTCTTATAAGGGACATCGCATACTATATGCAAACTTCATATCAAACCATTCTACTGCAGCATTTTGGAGATATTGGACATTATTACACTTTAAAGGGCTATAAAAGATCCAATGTCTAATAAGTAGAAAAAACAATAGTTGGTTCTGATAAGGGACATCCCATACCATATGCACACCTCATATCAAACCATTGTACGACAGCATTTTGAGATATGGGACATTATTACACTTTAAATGGTTATAAAGACCACATTTCTGATATGTATAAAAAACAATGGTCAGTTTATTAATGGGACCTCCCATAATGTATGCTTGCCTCATATCAAACCATTTTACTACAGCATTTTTGAGATATGGGTCCACATGGCAATTTAGAGGGCTATAAAGACCCCATTTCTAATAAGTAGAAAAAAAACTATGATCATTTCTTATAAAGGAAATATCATACTATATGCACACCTCATATCAAACCATTTTACTGCAGCATTTTTGTGATATGGGTCCATATAGCAATTTAGAGGGCTATAAAGACCCCATTTCTAATAAGTAGAAAGAAATAATGGTCAGTTCCTATAAGGGACATCCCATACTATATGCACACCTCAAAGCAAACCATTTTATTGCAGCTTTTTTTTTTAGATATGGGACTATATGGTGTTTAAGGGGGCTATAAAGACCCCATTTCTAATAAGTAGAAAAAAACAATGGTCAGTCCTTAGCAGGGACGTCCCATACTATATGCACACTTCATATGAAATCATTTTACTGCAGCATTTTTGAGATATGGGTCCAAATGGTGATTTGGAGGGCTATAAAGACACCATTTCTAAAAAGTAGAAAATAAAACAATGGTCAATTCCTATAGGGGACGTCCCATACTATATGCACACTTCATATCAAACCATTTTACTACAGCATTTTTGAGATATGGGTCCAAATGGTGATTTAGAGGGCTATAAAGATCCAATTTCTAATAAGTAGAAAAAAACAATGGTCAGTTCTTATAAAGGACATACCATACTATATGCACACCACATATCAAACCATTTTACTGCAGCATTTTTGAGATATCGGTCCATATGTCAATTTAGAGGGATATAAAGCCCCATTTCTAATAAGTAGAAAAAAACAATGGTCAGTTCCTATCAGGGACATCCCATACTATATGCACACTTCATATGAAACCATTTTACTGCAGCATTTTTGAGATATGGGACCATACAACGATTTAGAGGGCTATAAAGACGCCTGTAGCGGAGTACAAAACTTTGTATCCACAGGAAGAAGGCGGCGGGAACTGGCCGTCAATCAAATGAAGCTTTTAATAACAAAATAAACACAAAACACTGCGACAGCCCGTCACGGACGACTGTCCCATACAAACACAAACTAAAATCCAGGCCTGGTCCTCTCTCGTCCTTCACTGTCGTTGCTCCTCTTTTGTATCTTTCCATCTCCTCCGTGGGATGCGAGTCCGGTGAGTGGAGCAGGCGTCGCTCATTTCTAATCACTCCACGGGCCTCGTTCTGTTCTCACGGCTCTCGACCCCACCCCACTCATCACAACCCCATTTCTAATAAGTAGAAAAAAACAAAGTTCAGTTCATATAAGGGACGTCCCATACTATATGCACACCTCATATCAAACCATTTAAGAACTGACCTTTGTTTTTTTTCTACTTATTAGAAATGGGATCTTTATAGCCCTTTAAAGTGTAATAATGTCCCATATCTTGAAAATGCTGCAGTATAATGGTTTGATATGAGGTTTGCATATAGTATGGGATGTCCCTTACAGGAACGGACAATTGTTTTTCTCTACTTATTAGAAAGGGTGTCTTTATAGCCCTCTAAATCACCATTTGGACCCATATCTCAAAAATGCTGCAGTGAAATGGTTTGATATGAGGTGTGCATATAGTATGGGACGTCCCTTATATGAACTGAACTTTGTTTTTTTCTACTTATTAGAAATGGGGTTGTGATGAGTGGGGTGGGGCCGAGAGCCATGAGAACGGAACGAGGCCGGTGGAGTGATTGGAAATGAGCGACGCCTGCTCCACTCACCGGTCTCGCGTCCCACGGAGGAGATGGAAGGATACAAAAGAGGCGCAACGACAGTGAAGGACGGGAGAGGACCAGGCCTGGATTTTAGTTTGTGTTTGGTTTTTGTTTGTATGCGACAGTCGTCCGTGACGGGCTATCGCAGTGTTTTGTGTTTATTTTGTTATTAAAAGCTTCATTTGATTGATGGCCAGTTCCCGCCTCCTTCTTCCTGTGGATACAAAGATTTGTACTCCGCTACAGGGGTCTTTATATCCCTCTAAATCATTGTATGGTCCCATATCTCAAAAACGCTGCAGTAAAATGTGCATCAGTAGAAAAAAAACAATGGCAAGTTCTTATCAGTGACGTCCCATACTATAAGCACCCCTCATATGAAACCATTTTACTGCGGCATTTTTGAGATATGGGAGCTGTAATGAATTAACCTTTGTATTCATCCGGAAGAAGGAGGCGGGAACCGGCGGACAATCAAAAACATTTTAATAATAAAATAAACACAAAAACAGCGCACCAGCCCCTCACGGACGACTGGTGCGCGCAAATAAAACCCAAAACACAACTAAAAGCCCAGGCCTGGTCCTCTCTCGTCCTTCACTGTCGTCGCTCCAGTTTTATATCCTTCCATCTCCTCCATGGGCCTCGAGACCGGCGGGTCGAACAGGTGTAGTTCATCTCCAATCACTCCCCCGGCCTCGCTCCCATGTCCCTCGGCCCCGCCCCACTCGTCACATACCCCCATCGCCCCTCGCAGGCCGGGGGGTACTCCCGAGACTGCGCTCTACTCCCCCCCCCCCCCCCTCCCTCCGGGGGGGCCGCTCACGGGGACCTGCGGGAACCTGGGGGTAGGACAGACGAGGCGAGAGAAAAGGAGATGGAAGGAGGAGCGACAGAGACGAGAGAGGGGAGAGAGGAAAAAAATAAAAAATAATTCCGGTTCCCAGACGCACCGCTGCTCGGCCCTCCACCAGCTGGGCGATCTCCTCCGCGGTGCCTGGCGGTGGCACTGGACGGCCCTCGGCGGACGGCACGACACTCCTCCGCCGCCCGGTGGACGGCGACGGCTCCTCCGGTTTTGGGCAGCCGGCAGGAGTCCCCCGTTCCCTGCTCCTCCCCGTTCCGGCGGATGGCAGCAGGCTCCGGCCACCTGGCGAACGGCGCCGACTCCTCCGCTCCCTCACGGACGGCAGCCGTCTCTCCACATCGTGGGCGGCCGGTAGCGAGCTCGCCCGTCCCCGGCAACTCGCTCCAGCCCACCGCCTCGAGCGTCCATGGCGGCACACTCCTCGCCAGCTCGATGGCACCGCGGATTCACCACAGCGGCGAGGGATCTTCAGCAGCGCGTCCCTCCTTGTCCCGTGCTTCGGCACCACTGTAATGAATTAACCTTTGTATTCATCCGGAAGAAGGAGGCGGGAACCGGCGGACAATCAAAAACATTTTAATAATAAAATAAACACAAAAACAGCGCACCAGCCCCTCACGGACGACTGGTGCGCGCAAATAAAACCCAAAACACAACTAAAAGCCCAGGCCTGGTCCTCTCTCGTCCTGCACTGTCGTCGCTCCAGTTTTATATCCTTCCATCTCCTCCATGGGCCTCGAGACCGGCGGGTCGAACAGGTGTAGTTCATCTCCAATCACTCCCCCGGCCTCGCTCCCATGTCCCTCGGCCCCGCCCCACTCGTCACAGGAGCATACAATGATTTAGAGGGCTATAAAATACCCCACTTCTAATAAGTAGAAAAAAACAATGGTCAGTTCTCATCAGGGACGTCCCATACTATATGCACACTTCATATGAAACCACTTTACAGCAGCATTTTTGAGATATGAGATTTCAGTTCTAAATTTCAGTTTAAAATTTTAGTTTTCACTTATAGAGCCTTGCATGGTCAGGCACCTCTCTATATTCAGGATCTGTTACATAAACATTCACCGGGTCGGCTCTTTCGGTCTTCTATTCTGGACCTTTTAATTGTCTCTAGAACACATCTTAAGTCTAAAGGTGATCGTGCTTTTTGTACTGTGGCACAGAGGCTTTGGAACTCACTTCCATTAGCACTGAGAACTATGGGTTGTGTCAATTCTTTTAAAAAACACCTGAAGACGCATCTTTTTGGACTAACTTTTATTTAACAGCAGTGGTTTACTTGTCATTTCATGTTTGTGAAGAGTGTTTCTGTGTGTTGTGTTATGGTAGATTTATTGTATGCATGTTTGATCCTTTTTATTAACAGATTGTAAAGCACTTTGTGACTTCTTGTCTGTGAAAGGTGCTATATAAATAAATTTTACTTACTTTCTTACTTTAGAGGGCTATAAAGTCCCCATTTCTAATAAGTAGAAAAAAGCAATGGTCAATTCTTATAAGGGACATCCCATACTAAATGCAAACCTCATATCAAACCATTTTACTGCAGCATTTTTGAGATATGGGACTATATGTTGCTTTAGAGGGGTATAAAGACCACATTTCTAATAAGTAGAAAAAAGCAATGGTCAGTTCTTATAAGGGACATCCCATACTATATGCACACCTCATATCAAACCATTTTACTGCAGCATTTTTAGATATGGGATTATATGGTATTTTATTGGGCTATAAATATCCCATGTCGCTCCCACTTTATATTAAGTGTCCCTAATACCTGTGTATATACAAAGTAACTACATGTGTACGTAGTATATAACACAGTGTAAGTACACATTTGTATATAGTATCTACAGCTGTAATATTTTTGTAACATACCTCAGAATGGTTTGTGCAAGTACAAATGTATAACAGGACATGTAAAACTACATTTTGTAACAACAATATGTATAAGAGTAAAATGCTGAAGTAAAATGGTTTGATATGAGGTTTGCATATAATATGGAATGTCCCTTACATGAAATGACTATTTTATACTTATTAGAAATGGCGTCTTTATAGCCCTCTAAATCATTGTATGGTCCCATATCTCCAAAATGCTACAGTAAAATGGTTTGATATGAGGTGTGCATATAGTATGGGACATCCCTTATAGGAACTGACAATTGTTCTTTTCTACATATTAAAAATGGGGTCTTTATAGACCTCCAAATCAACATATGGACCCATATCTCAAAAATGCTGCAGTAAAATTCTTTGATATGAGGCATGCACATAATAAGGAATGTCCCTTATAAGAACTGACCATTGCTTTTTTCTACTTATTAGAAATGGGGTCTTTATGCCCCTCTAAAGCAACATATAGTCCCATATCTCCAAAATGCTGCAGTAAAATGGTTTGATATGAGGTGTGCATATAGTATGGGACATCCCTTACAGGAGCTGACCTTTGTTTTTTTCTACTTATTAGAAATGTGGTCTTTATAGCCCTCTAAATCACCATATGGACCCATATCTCAAAAATGCTGCAGTAAAATGGTTTGAAATGAGGTTTGCATATAGTATGGGATGTCCCTTATAGGAACTGACCATTGTTTTTTTCTACTTATTAGAAATGGGGTCTTTATAGCCCCTTATAGCACCATATAGTCCCAAAGCTAAAAAAAAGCTGCAGTAAAATGGTTTGATATGAGGTGTGCATATAGTATGGGATGCCCCTTATAGGAACTGACCATTGTTTTTTCTACTTATTAGAAATGGGGTCTTTATAGCCCGTTAAAGTTTAATAATGTCCCATATCTCAAATGCTGCAGTAAAATGGTTTGATATGAGATGTGCATATAGTATGGGATGTCCCTTATAGAGGTCTTCACGGGTCCAAAAATTCATGCCCGATCCCGAAAGAGTCCCGTAAAGTACTACACTGAACCGACCCGGACCCGTCTAATATTTCAAAAGATGGACCCGGACCCGTGTAGATCCGAGAAATGCCTACCTGGACCCGACCCGGACCCGTCTATTATTTGAAAGGTGGACCTGAACCCGTCGGGAAGACACAGACCCGACTGGACCCGATTGTCATATATTCCATCTTAAATTGCTATTGCAAGTCAATAAACCTGTTGCGAAAAATACAGCTTTTTGTCTTACCTAATTTAAGGAGCCGTAGTCTCTCTACCTGACTGCCTGTGATGCATTATACAATCCTCCGACAAGAAAGTTATCCATGTTATTCCTCTCGTTATTCCAAGTCCAAGCTTAATCCACGCATTATTTCAGCTTCAAAAGTCCTCTTGATGTCACGGTGACGGATGACAAATGCAACTATGCACATGTATATTCTGACTCGAGTTAAGTCGCATAATAACCTCAAATGTTTGCCCTGTTTGAACTATACAGAGATGTATAAAGTACTAGAGACCCAGACTTGAGTAAAAGTACAAGTGCTCTATCAAAAAAATGACTTGAGTAGAAGTTGAAGTGCTCTTTAAGCACCACACTTAAGTAGAAGTACTAAAGTATTCAACATTTTTTGTGCTTAAGTATTGCAAGTAGTCTATTTGAAAATTTACTACTCAAGTACTGAAAGTAAAAGTACAAGTATTGTGTTATGTAGTTATTAAAGAAAGTAGTCAAAAGTTTGAACATACTGTTTTTACTATTTCAAATGATTAACCTAAAGGACAATCACTATTCCTTTGACTGTAACTTTTTGTAAACAAAAAACAGACTAAAGGGTTATGTCATTAATAACTTACCCTCATGTTGTTTCAAACTCGTAAGACCTCCGTTTATTTTTGGAACACAGTTTAAGCATGGGCGTCAGTTTGGTTTGAAATGTGGTGGGGACAGAGACGCATTCAGAAGTGCATTTTCAGAAGTGCTGGGTACAATGATGCATTTTTTTTTCTCTTTCGCGCAGGTCATGTTTTGAAAGACGTCCTGTATCTTATTAATGTAAATAAATAAAAATGTATACAAAAATGTGATGTCCGACTCGTTTTATGAAGAAGAAAGCCGTACAAAGCATTAGACATATGATATATGACCCACTTGTCGGGTCTCGGGGCTAATCACCTGTCTTTTTGGTGTGGGTGTGTGTGTGTTGGGATGGTTTGACAGCTCACCGCGTCTGCCTGTTTGTGTTTTCCCCGCCTCCCTTGTTTCCCCGTTGTTAACCTTAATTGCTCGCCCCCTGTTCTCTATGTCCTTCTAATTTTTTCCCCTTTATTATTCCCTGTGTTTCTCTGTCTATTTTCAGACTGTTATTCATACCAATAGCTCCGATCATCTAGCAGCTCTTTGAACTCACCTTGTCGTGTCTTGTCCTCAGGCTCCAGTGTGTTTAGTTGATTCCTCTGCCCTTGTTCTTACAAGCCTTGAGCTCCTAGTAGCTTCCAGCTGTTCATCCCTCCGGTCCGGCGGTCATACGTACTTCTGTGAAACGTGACTCATCTGCTACTCATCCTGTCACTGCGAGTGAAACGTGACTCATCTGCTACTCATCCCGTCACTGCGAGTGAAACGTGACTCATCTGCTACTCATCCTGTCACTGCGAGTGTAACCTGTGAACCGTGACTCTTCTCCTCTGTTTCGAATAAAGCCTTGAGTTTACCCGCATCTGAATCCAGCCTGCTTTCTCCTGACAGAACAGTCTGACCAGATTATGGATTCAGCGGGATCTGATCCGCTTCGCTCGGCTCTCGTTCAACAGGGAGTGTTGTTAGGGCAGCATGCCACCCAGCTCAACACCACCGCGCAGGATGTGGACGTTCTCAGTGCCCGAGTGTCCGAACTCCTCACACGGGTGGACGATCTTCAGCGAGAGGCAACGAGCCGGGGGCCCGTTCCTCACACCAGTATGTCACACGAGTCCGAACCCCATGCCAACAATCCGCCGGTCTAAGATGGCGATCCTAACGCCTGTCAAGCGTTTCTCTCCCAATGTTCGCTGGTGTTTTCTCTGCAGCCCCGGCGTTACGCAAATGAAGAGACCAAGGTGGCTTATGTCCTTACACTCCTCTCGGGCCGTGCCCGCGAATGGGGAATCGCCGTATGGAGATCGCGGGCTCCCTGTTGTGCCACTTTCGCGGATTTCAGTCTAGAGATGGCCAAATTGTTTGATCGCTCTGCTCAGGGTGACGAGGCGGCGGCCCAGTTATCACGACTGTCTCAGGGGAGGAGCTCCGTCACTGACTATGCTATCCAGTTCCAGACTTTAGCTGTGGCATGCGGCTGGAATGAGAGCGCGCTGCGCGCTCGTTTTCTCGAGGGGTTGGATTTCGCCATTTCGGATGAACTCGCGGCCATAGAGCTCCCGCGGGAATTGGATAGGCTCATTAGTCTCGCGCTCCGCATTGAGGGTCGCCTTAGCCGGCGCCGCCAACAACGGCAAACACCCGCCCCGTGGCGCCACCTAGAGTCCTCCTCTGCCAGTTCAGCCGGCCGACAGCCCTCGGAAGAGGAGCCCATGCAGTTGGGTCGTCTACGGCTTACACCACGGCAGAAGCAGGAGCGTCTGTCGTCGGGGGCGTGTCTATACTGCGGCAAGGGAGGCCACTTTGCCCTTCAGTGTCCGTTAAAAGCCAGGGCCCACCAGTGAGGCGGAGAGTCCTGGTGGGCACGGTTCTCAGCTCAAGCTCTCCTGCAGCACGCACTCAGCTGCCGTTCCAACTCTCCTTCCAGAGTCGTTTACACACTGGACTCGCCCTTGTGGACTCAGGGGCTGAGGGGAACTTCCTTGATGCTGCCTCTGCTCAACGTTGGAGAATCCCACTTGTTCCTTTAGTTAGTCCCGTTTCAGCATGGTCATTAGCTGGCCGTCCCCTTACCACCATCACCCATGTCACTCCTAAGATAGACCTCCATATTGCTGGCAGTCATAATGAGCGGATTGAACTGTTTATTATTGATTCCCCTAAGGCTCCTTTAAATCTGGGACACCCATGGTTGCACAAGCACAATCCCCACATTGATTGGGTTAGTAATTCTGTTTTAGCCTGGAGTCAGTCTTGTCACGTGTCATGTTTGGGTGCTGCTTTTTGTCCTGTCTCTGTGTCTTGTGTTCCTCAGGAGGATCCCTCTGACCTGACCGGTGTTCCGGCGGAGTACCATGATCTTCGGGCGGTCTTCAGTAGGGCCCGGGCCACCTCGCTACCTCCGCATCGCCCTTACGACTGTGCCATTGATCTCCTCCCGGGCTCTTCTCCGCCTAAGGGTCGTTTATATTCCCTTTCAGGTCCTGAGAGAGAGGCCATGGACAAGTACATACGTGAGTCACTTCAGGCTGGGCTCATCCGCCATTCCTCCTCTCCCGCTGGTGCAGGGTTTTTCTTTGTTCAGAAGAAGGACGGCTCCCTGCGGCCTTGTATTGATTACAGAGGTTTGAATGACATTACTATCAAGAACAGGTACCCCCTACCTTTAATGTCTTCTGCTTTTGATTTATTACAGGGAGCTCGGGTCTTCACCAAGTTAGACCTGCGCAACGCCTACCACTTGGTGCGCATTCGGGAGGGGGATGAGTGGAAGACGGCATTTAACACCCCTTCGGGACACTACGAGTACTTGGTTCTTCCGTTTGGTCTGACCAATGCTCCAGCCGTTTTCCAGGGACTCGTCAACAGCGTGTTGGGTGACATGATTAATCAATTTGTCTTTGTGTATTTGGATGATATTTTGATTTTTTCTTCTTCTCTCCAATTACACACCCAGCATGTCAGACGGGTTCTCCAGCGGTTACTAGAGAACCAGTTGTTTGTCAAGGCGGAGAAGTGCGAATTCCACGCTGAGTCTGTTACGTTCCTTGGCCATATTATTTCTACGGAGGGGATCAAGCCTGATCCCGCTAAGATTGAAGCTGTTGCCCAGTGGCCGGTCCCTGACTCCCGGAAGGCTCTGCAGCGTTTCCTGGGTTTTGCCAACTTCTACCGGCGTTACATCCGGAATTTTGGTCAGATCGCTGCACCGCTGACAGCCTTAACCTCCACTAAGGTGTCCTTCAGGTGGAACCGGGAGGCGCAGGTAGCCTTTGACATTTTAAAGTCCCGTTTTGTCTCTGCACCTGTTCTGATGGTTCCAGATCCGGAGGCCCAGTTCATTGTCAAGGTTGATGCTTCGGACGTTGGGGTTGGCGCAGTTCTATCTCAGCGTTCCCTCCATGATGGGAAGGTTCATCCTTGTGCATTCTTCTCTCGTCGTCTCAGCCCTGCAGAACGTAACTATGACATCGGCAACAGAGAGCTGCTGGCGGTACGATTGGCCTTGGGTGAGTGGCGTCATTGGTTGGAGGGGTCAGCGCAGCCCTTCTTGGTCTGGACGGATCACAAGAACCTTGAATACGTCCGTTCGGCCAAGAGGCTGAGCTCGCGTCAGGCCCGCTGGGCGCTCTTCTTTGCCAGATTCAACTTCAGCCTCTCGTACCGGCCGGGATCAAAGAACACCAAGCCTGATGCCCTCTCTCGCCTGTTTGGTGCTCCGGGAGGGGAGTTTGCGGCCGAGGCCATCCTTCCTGAGGGGGTGGTGGTCGGGGCTCTTTCGTGGGGTATCGAGCAGCGAGTTGAGGAGGCCGGTCGAGGGGTGCAGGTGCCGGGAGAGTGTCCGGCGGGCAGGTTGCCGGTGCCGGCTGCGCTGCGCTCTGAGGTCCTTGAGTGGGGTCACTCATCCAGGTTAGTCTGCCATCCAGGTATTCGGAGAACGTTGTCTGCCATCCGACAGCGTTTTTGGTGGCCTACTATGGCCGCGGATGTTAGACAGTTTGTGTTGGCCTGCCCCACATGTGCCCAAAGTAAGCCTGTCAATCGCCCTCCTGATGGTCTACTGCATCCTCTCCCTATCCCTTCCCGTCCTTGGTCACACATTGCCGTTGATTTCGTCTCTGGGCTTCCTCCTTCGAAGGGAAACACTGTAGTTCTCACGGTGGTGGATCGCTTTTCCAAGGCGGTTCATTTTATTCCCCTGCCCAAGCTACCCTCCGCCCGGGAGACCGCCCAACTGGTGGTGGATCACGTCTTCCGTCTCCACGGGTTACCGGTGGATGTTGTTTCAGATAGGGGTCCCCAGTTCGTCTCCCGGTTCTGGAGGGAATTTTGTAGACAGATTGGGGCCTCTGCTAGTCTGTCATCTGGTTTTCATCCTCAGACCAATGGGCAGTGTGAGTGGGCCAACCAGGATCTAGGAAGAATGCTCCGCTGTCTAGCATCCAACAATCCGAGTTCCTGGTGTCAGCAGCTCTCCTGGGCAGAATACACCCATAACACCCTTCCTGCGGCCGCGTCAGGTATGTCCCCTTTTGAGTGTGCTGTTGGTTATAATCCACCTCTGTTCCCATCACAGGAACCCGACGCAGCGGTTCCATCCGCCCTGGCTTTCGTCCAGCGCTGCCGTCGCACCTGGGAGAGAGTCAGGAGGATTTTGGTCCAAACCTCTGACAGAACCAAGGCTGCAGCTGATCGTCGCCGGTCCTCTCCTCCTACCTATGTGTGTGGTCAACGGGTTTGGCTCTCTACCAAGGATCTGACTCTCCGGGCGCCTTCTCGTAAGCTGGCACCCAGATTCATTGGGCCTTTCCGCATCACCAAGGTGGTTAGTCCGGTGGCGATCAGGCTCAAGCTCCCTCCTACTCTTGGTCGGGTTCACCCGGTGTTTCATGTTTCCAGGGTCAAGCCTGTGTTCTCTTCCCCCCTTAATCCTGCTTGCAGTCGCCCCACCCCCCCACCCCCTCGTCTTGTGGATGGATCTCCTACCTATACGGTTAAGAGATTACTCGATGAGCGGCGCCGCGGCAGGGGGTTTCAGTATCTTGTGGACTGGGAGGGGTATGGTCCAGAGGAGAGGTGTTGGGTGCCGTCCCGGGACATTCTGGACCGCTCGTTGATTGAGGACTTCCGGCGGCATCGAGGTAGGCCCCTTCCTAGAGCGCCAGGTGACGCTCCTGGGAGGGGGGGTACTGTCGGGTCTCGGGGCTAATCACCTGTCTTTTTGGTGTGGGTGTGTGTGTGTTGGGATGGTTTGACAGCTCACCGCGTCTGCCTGTTTGTGTTTTCCCCGCCTCCCTTGTTTCCCCGTTGTTAACCTTAATTGCTCGCCCCCTGTTCTCTATGTCCTTCTAATTTTTTCCCCTTTATTATTCCCTGTGTTTCTCTGTCTATTGTCAGACTGTTATTCATACCAATAGCTCCGATCATCTAGCAGCTCTTTGAACTCACCTTGTCGTGTCTTGTCCTCAGGCTCCAGTGTGTTTAGTTGATTCCTCTGCCCTTGTTCTTACAAGCCTTGAGCTCCTAGTAGCTTCCAGCTGTTCATCCCTCCGGTCCGGCGGTCATACGTACTTCTGTGAAACGTGACTCATCTGCTACTCATCCTGTCACTGCGAGTGAAACATGACTCATCTGCTACTCATCCCGTCACTGCGAGTGAAACGTGACTCATCTGCTACTCATCCTGTCACTGCGAGTGTAACCTGTGAACCGTGACTCTTCTCCTCTGTTTCGAATAAAGCCTTGAGTTTACCCGCATCTGAATCCAGCCTGCTTTCTCCTGACACCACTAATCTGCTTCATATCATCATATAATTACCATGTTGACAATATGACATGGCCATGACGTGGTTTAATGTACCTAAACAATGATTACCAAATTTCTCTTTCATGTTGCTTTGTTATAACCACTGAAAACGGGGAAAAAAATCTAACCCAAAATCGGGCCTCGCTCTACATTATCCCGCTTATTACATGGCTACCCACCAAATAAATCAATAATTTGACACAAAATATTGATTTAAAAAAATAGTTTATTGATTTAAACACGATTGTATTGCTTCCGCTAAAGAAAATAGTTCCGTCTCTACGATTAGAATCCTGCCGCGTCCAAAGCAACGCTCTGTTTTTCATGGCAACGGTGTTATTATCAAGAAATAACAGACTTCATTCTACAGTGGAATTCAACCAAGCCATGTAATAATTTGATTTAATTCCCAGTACAATTTACCATATCTACACACAACACAACTTAAGCACTACAAATTTTATCAAGATTGAAAAAGCAAAAATACGTGTAGCACAGATGAACACTATTGACTATCACACCATGATCTGACTGCTCTCAATTCACAACAACATGCATCCATCCAATTTACATAAGGCATTTTGACTAAAACTTGATCCATTCCTCATCATCATCATCATCATCATCATCATCACAACTATTCCAGAATTCAGCAATAGATTCAAGCAATAATTAAACAAGATACTGACTACTCAACAATCATCTCCCCCAATACTTGCTGTATGAACGCAAACCGTAACTAGCTAATTAAGTTGGTGGCTAAGGAAGTCTAACGTAACATTAATTGCAAGAGAAGAATTAAAACAGCCGATCCCTTGTGTGCAAATGCACAAGACCTAGCCATAATACCAGCAAATCTTAATAAACATAAGTTATCGCGTCTTACCTTTGTGTCAATGGTCTGCAGACCCATGCTGTGTGTACAACAACGTCCATTTGTTCTACAGGTTATCACTTTGATATGTTATAGTCCATGGCACTAGGATGCAACCTTGTGATATTGTATGAAGGCTAAATGACTTGCTCGTCTATGATACATTCGCCAGAAATTCTGGCCAATCCCAGCAAAGACTAGGTAGCCTTGTTCCCGCTCGTTCACTGTCCATTCCAAACTGTCAACTCATTTGAAAAACATTCTTTAAAAAAAAGAAGCGCGATAGTCATATAGAGAAAATAATAACAGCATTATGTCAAAAAGAAGTGGACAGGACATCAGAGCTTTTTTTAAAGCCAAGCAGACATGCACAGTAAGTGCCGGTATCTTATCGGCTAAATGAATAACCCATTCTGTCACTCTTTTTGACAAACAATGTTATTAGCTAGCTAGCTAGCTAGCAGTTACGCACGTCAGCTGAGCTGCACCTGCCTCAGTGACACGATGACTCCCCCTCCCCCTCCCCCAATCTAGAACGTATCCTAAAGTTACAGTTGTTGCAGTTTTAATGAACAGAAAAGCGTGTAGCCAGCGCAGCAGCAGAACGGCTAAATTGAACTCGAGGTTTTCAAAAAAAAAAAAAAAGTGGTGGGTACAAAATGACTCATGACGAAATCTGGGGGGGACTCGTCCCCCCCGTCCCCCCCGAAATCGACGCCTATGAGTTTAAGATATTTTAGATTTAGTCCGAGAGCTCTCTGTCCCTCCATTGAAGCTGTGTGTACGGTATACTGTCCATACTGTCCCAAACATCATCAAAGTAGTACATGTGACATAAGAGGGTCAGTTAGAATTTTTTGAAGCACCGAAAATACATTTTGGTCCAAAAACAGCAAAAACTATGACTTTATTCAGCATTGTCTTCTCTTCTGTGTCTGTTGTGAGAGAGTTCAAAACACAGCAGTTTGTCATATCCGGTTCACGAACGAATCATTCGATGTAACCGTATCTTTTTGAACCAGTTCACCAAATCGAACTGAATAGTTTTAAATGGTTCGCGTCTCCAATACGCATTAATCCACAAATGACTTAAGCTGTTAACTTTTTTAATGTGGCTGACACTCCCTCTGAGTTAAAACAAACCAATATCCCGGAGTAATTCATTTACTCAAACAGTACACTGACTGAACTGCTGTGAAGAGAGAACTGAAGATGAACACCGAGCCGAGCCAGATAACGAACAACAGACTGACTCGTTCACGAGTCAAGAACACTGATCTATATATATAACTTACTGTATTTTATAGATCAGTGGTCAAGAACCATTTCTGTCAGATGTGTCCGATTCGAGAACCGAGGAGCTGATGATACTGCGCATGCGTGATTCAGCGTGAAGCAGAGTGACACACAGAGCGTCTGAACCGAACTGATTCTTTTGGTGATTGATTCTGAACTGATTCTGTGCTAATTTTATGAGCCCAGGTAATAGTGATGGGATTTATGGTTCTTTGAGGGGATCCGGATCTTCGCGATCTGTTCCTTCAAAGAGCTGTTCAAAAGAACGACTCTTTTGGCTCTTTTTAAAGGGTCATGAAACCCCCCATTTCAGCACAGGTTAGTTCTCACCACGGTTTTAAAAAATGCTAAAAAAGTGGGCGTGGTGTGTAGCGGACCGGGGGAGGGGGAAGAAAGAGGGGAGACAGACAGCACACAAAGCTTTGTGTTCAGAAAGTTTCATTTCGCTCCCATCGAGCTAAAAGCACAAATAAATGCACAGCCATTTGCACTCTGCATCGAAAACATATTACACATTTAGCAGACGCTTTTATTCAAAGCGACTCACAAATGAGACATATATATTATTTTGTGGTGTTTATATAAGCCTTCTGACAGGTTGTGTCACAGAGCTATAAAAACGGTTACACTCACCAAGTGAATGAATCGCGTTTGTGCCGAACTCTTATTACAAAGAAAAAACAAACACTCTTCTGCAATCTCTTCTGCAATCCATGAATGTTTCTCTGTTAATGTATGCGATGTCATTTCACAGTCTGATGAGTCTTTCATAGCAAATCAACACATGCTGTTGTGAATAATTAAGCGAAGCGTCTTCTCATAGGATAAACACGCAATCTCATGAATAATTTAATAGACACCGACGCGTCATCAATGTACTATAGTCCATTGCCACGTCAAAAATTGTGACGTCAACACAATGTAGATTCTAAATCCGGAAGATGAAAATAGAGCAAAAAAGCTTAAAATTAACCAATTTACTCCAACAGTTAAAATTAGCGGATGCTAAAATTGTCTTCTATGATGTGCAACACAAACACCTCTGCTAAAATCTTAGAATAAGTAGTCTGGGGTTTCATGACCCTTTAAATATTTAGTCAGTTTTAAGAAGCCAGCTTGGGGGCATCTCAGTTTATCCTGGAAATAATCACTGGGAGGAATGATGAGGTGAGATTTGTAGTCAAATAATTAAAACTCAGATATCACACACCAATATCCGAGTTTGAATTATTCTGAAATATTGATTATTACCTCGTTTGTCATGTGTGGACTATATTCCATAGGGTTGCACAAATCCCTCTGCTTAGACAGTGACATCACTATTTTGGATTTACCTTTAGTACAAAGTGTGTGTGTGTGTGTGTGTGTGTGTGTGTAAAGCTACGTTGACTTATGTTATTCATACAATACCTACTCAAATAAACATCAAAAACAAAGCCGGCTGCAATGAATTTCTGTGCAAAACAGCTTTTACTACAAACACTTCCACACAAGAACATTGTTATCACACAAGAACATTGTTAAGATTTATTTACAACAGAACAACCCAGATGTTCAAATTTGACATTTGACAGTTTTGTGAACCTAGGAGAGTACAAGGCTGGCTGTACACAAAGGCTATTTCAAAAAAAAAAAAAAAAAGGGTAAACTCCGACTTTGCTATGACAATCTTTGCAACGATTGTATTGTAAAATGCGCTACACAAATAAACTTGAATTGAATCTGGTGCTTATTCTGAATCGCTACTTTTAAGTATGTTTTCTTAATAGTTTAAGTGTTTGCTATTGACTGTTCAAATGCGCAGTTTTGCGCAGCGTAGAGTAACGTGTTGTGTGAATACGTGTGTGTGTGAGGGTAACATCACAGCAGAGTAAACAGACTGTCAGAAATCATAAGCTGTCTTAACCGTGGCTTGTGTACTGCATCATCACTGTCTGTCAAGTGACTCTGTTGCCCTTTCGGGCTTGAACTGATGGTAAAACTAATGACATTATTAACAGTCTTGATATTTACTTTGAAAGATGAAGCTCGCGATTATGGAAAGGGGCGTTGCATTTCCAATGAGTCCTTGCGGTGTTCAGCCAATAACAATGCATTGGGTAAGTTGGCCAATCAGAGCAGCCTGTGCTTGTCGGAAGGAGGGACTTTGTTGAAAATGACGTTTTTGAGAGAGGCGGGACATAGAGGAACTACAATAATGTACAGTATTTGAAAAATGTTTTTTGAATATTAAAGCATGTCAACATTTTCTGTTACACCAAATATACAAAATAATGGTCTTTAAAATAGCATATGACCCCTTTTAGTGATACCCTAGTAATGACTGAAATTGACAGTTTTTTTTTTTTTTTTTACTTTGCATTCTTCCTTGTTGTGTGGTTGATGGTATTTGGTCTTGAGAGAGTCTTAAGGCAGAGAATTTGTTCTCTAATTAGAAAAAGTGAAAAAAATTGTATTAGGTTGTGTTAGGCCATGAATCATTTGCAATTGTGTTTTTGATTTCCTCCATATACTAATTAATGTTTTTTACCTTGAGTGATAGATGGGTGTTCTTCCCAAGTTTCCAGCTGGCGGTCTGCATGAGAGAAGCTCTCTGTTAAATGAGCTTAATTGACATTACAAAAGGTACCCATTCTGCTGCTGCTGAATTGTGCTCTCTATTTCTTTGTATTTTAGCTTATTTAGCTTTACATTTTTGCTTTAAACAAGCACATTTTCTATAGTACACCTACATGAAATCCTACAGTACTTACCAAAAGTGAGTCATACAACTTACGCTGTGTTCTTTCTTGCTTGGAACTTGAAGGTCTCAGCAAAGAAAATGCATTCTCTGATGGATTGTACATAACATGCTGAATTACCTTATGTGTGTACAGTAATTGTCCTTTTTGTTTTCTTTTACCAAATACTAATTGTTTTTTTTTTACCTTGAATGTCAGGTGAGTGTTCACCCCAAGCATCTTGTGGGTCATCTGCCTGGGAGAAGCTCATGGGAACATCTGGAGCTGAGAATGATGGAACTGGTAAATTTAAATAATTTTACATGACACTTTAATTTTAATGGCTGGTTTTTATTCATTAAAGTGTCTTGCAACTTCTGACATTAGGCAGAATAAGCACATGACTAAACATCTACAGTGTGTGCATAATTATTATGCATGTATATATCTGATATAAAAAAAAATCAATTTTGCAATTGCTATAGTGTTGCATCTTTCTCCTGGGCATTTAAAGGGGTCGTATGACATTGCTAAAAAGAACATTAGGTTGCATAATTGGTGCAATGCAATGTGTTTATGTGGTTTACATTTTTCACATAATGTACATTATCCTCGCTGCACACATCTGTATATTTGGGATGAACTACAACTTAACCACTGATTTCTAGTCATGTCCTCTTTTGGAAGGCCAAACTAATTAGTTTTGCTTTCAAAACAAAACACACAGTGACTCCACAACATGGTAGCGACGGCAACAGCGAGTATGAAAGTTATGCCTTCTTTATTTGCGTGAACATTTGGGCGGCGTTATGCAAATCTTCCCACATACAGTACTGACATAGACGTGGGGGCATGTTAGAACGCTTTAGGAGGGTGTGGTTTACTCTCTTTGGATTTGAAACTTTGCAACTTTACAGATCTTTTTTATGCACCAAGAGCTTGTAACGCTCCAAACAGAGAGGAAAAAATGAAATCGTATCATATGACCCCTTTAATAATTGTAAACTTGAGTTAAATCTCTTTTTTGGCCAATTTTACCTGTAAAAGACCCACCCTGTTATGGAGTCAGGCTTTTGAGTTGTCATAAATGCTGTGAATTTATTTGTGTTTACAGTAATCATGTAGAGCCTGTTACCTTGACAGCTGGGGAAAGTCTCAAAACGGGCCTGCTGTGGCTTCTCCATGGCCCTTTGGTGGTGATTAACAAGTGCTGTTGAAAGAATTGATATGTAGATGTTATGTCTGCCTCACAAAACAAGATTTTGTACTACACAAAGCCTTACTAAAGCTTGAAATTGCTATCGCTTCTAATTGGCAACCAAATGTTTATTATTAAATCATCCTTAGTATGTAAATTCTCAAGTTATGAATGTAATGATAGTAGTTCTGTCCAAACTGTTAAAATAGCAACAGAATTGGGTAAGGCTGAAAAAGAAAAGTGATGTAAACCAACAAGTCACGAGAGCCTGTGCTATACATTGATCTTACCATGGCTAAGGAACATTCTTGAGCATGGAACAAAAAATCCACAAATATCAGTTTTCTAAATTTAAAACTCACAGTTGCTGAAGGAGTTCACTGCTTTGCTTGTTGTAAGCAGAGGTCGTACAACAGGACCTGAAAAAAATAGCACTCAGCAGTCACACACTATTATGTCTTAGTCATTTAACTGTTGTATTGTATTTTTACCGTTTGTCTTGATGTATTTTAGAGGTTTTGGAGGTTTTGGTGCAGGCGGGACTTTTGGTGCGGGCTGGATTTTTGGTGTAGGTGGATTTTTGTCTCTATTAATTTTAATTTTTTTGTTGGGGGTTTCATGAAGCTCATCATCTGATGAGAATGTTTTCTTTCTAAGAGCAAAATCAGGGAATTAGATTATTTTACAAAAATGGATTATATAGGTAATAAACTAGCATGTTTGTCAATAAAAAAAAATCAAAAACAAAAAAAAGCAATAAATACAGTGTAATTTCCTTTTCCAATTCAAACTCCAAAAAGGGTGCATACTACTTTCTGTGGTCTATATACAGGTTTTTTGACACCGTACAATAACCCAGGTAGGTTAGGAAAAGGCCAAATATTTAAAAAAAGAAGCTCTTCTTATTTGAATGTGGCAAAAAAATTGGCAAAATTGACCCTTTGCAGGAAGTTTGATTGACAGGCAGGCTGACCAATCATATCGCAAAATCTGTGATTTTAGTCCGAAAATTAAACCAGACCGGAGAGAAATGACCGGTTTAACGTTGGTGAACTAAAATAATTTTTGTATAGACTTTGTTAAATAGGGGTGCACGATATATATCTGCCGATGATTAATGCACATCTCTTCAGTAAAGCCGGTTCTCTAATCAGCGGTAAATTCCATCAGGTGCGTGATTTCACATAGAGCAGCTGTTACTACAGAGAGCCATGGTTCACAGACAAGCTGCGTAAATCCACGTTCATTATATGCTAGGATTTGCACAGCTCGTCTGTGATCAACGGCTCTGTGTAGTAACAGCTGCTCTATGTGAAATCACACACCTGATGGAATTCGAATATTTATCTTTTTTTCTACCGAAATATGTTTGTTAACATTTGTTTCTTTGTGTGTGCTGTTGCGCTTATAGTTTTGATTTCTCCACGAGTCAGACAGGCTGTACGAGCCTCAACTTATGTGACCTTAACCAGAGTTAACACTGAAAGTAATACAATCAGAGTCATTCTCGCCAAAGTTTCCGTGCTGCCCTAGTTATTGTTTATTAAAATTTTAATGAGATTAATTGTCCTGTCGGTCAAGTACAATTCTTTCACTTGCCCCTTCACAAAATCCACTTGTCCCGGACAAGCTGAAAAGCGTTAATGTCGAGCCCTGCATTAGGAACTGATTTCTAATTGTGAGTGAAAAGGTAGGGCTGAATTCAAGATTATAAGTAAATAACTTAAAGTTATCTATGTTACTCACATAAACTTTGTATAGTTTCATAAGACTGAATATTACTGTTTGTTAAAATTACTTTTCAATGTATCTTTTTAAAGTGAAATATGTATTTTTACAACTTACTTGTGAATTCTTTTTATAGAATTTTCAGATTCTGAGATGTCAGAAGTGTAGCATGCTCTTTTCCATTTTCTGGAAATGTTGTCAAATGATGCTGAAATTATCAAAGTATGTGAACTTAATTCATGAAAACATTAAGATTTAACATTCCACAGAATGTCATGTATTAGTGAATTTGTCATCTGTTTTAATAATGTTTATTTAAAGTGTATTTTAACTTGCTTACCCGACTCATGTAGAATTCTGGCCTGATGCTTGGTCCAACCCTTATCTGGCTGTGGTGCCTCCATCAACCTGACGCTCTTTAGTAACCGGTCCAAGTCTTTGTATGGAGGCCACCATGAGTGGCCATCTGAGTACCAGGACTTTGCTACAGGACCGGTACTCCCTTCTCCGACGAACTCCACTATCAGGTACATGTTCTTTTTGTTGTTGTTTAGTTTATTTTAGCTGGAACAACCTAAAGCCCCATAAAGTGTAACGATTCTTATTACATTTCAGTTGTTCATATGCATGATTCAGTTACCCAAAATAAAAGTAGCAAGTCCAAAAAAAAAAAAACAAATTAGTGTGTGGGTAAAAGATGGACTGAAACAAAATTACGGTCATAAGGAACTAAGAAAGCTTTCGCCTCAATGTTCTCAAACTTGCAGAAATTGGTCCTGAGATGCCATCAACTAGATGAATACCAAGTTCTGAGGATGGAAGGGGATAATCAAAAAAAGGTTCATGATTGTTGAAGGTAGTGTAGGCCACGTAAATGTCATCCCTCGCTGAAATTATATTTTGCAGCTTTGCAACTTTCCCATCAATGTAAACAAAACTGTTGGCCTGGTCCAGTTTAAGAGTGTAAGAGCAGGTTTTTATTTCTTTGTACTGTGAAGATCCATGAAAACATTCAGGTAGAGGGCCAGCCGTGTGTTGTTTTCTGAGCAGTGTTGGGTTGTTTTTCTCCTTTTTTTGCTGCAACTTTGCATTTCTGAGAACCTTCTCACAATTTGACTCAGTGGACATGTAGGTTTCCGCAGGAGTCTCTTCAGCTTGTTAAGGTGATCCTCATACTGGAAAGCACTGAAGTTGTCGAGGACACCATGGTGTTTTGCATCTTCTGCAAGATGTACAAGACAGTGGACGTTGTAGGACAGGAATTTGGGGCCGTATAGCTGGCCAAAGTGTGTGACAAAAAGTCGCAGAATATCATTGGCATAGTCGATGTGATCACCAATTAGGCTGTTATTGCACAAGATGAAGATTCCCACAAAAAACAGCAGGAAGTTTTTGTACACCTCCGTGCTGAGTACTGTAGGTCTTTCAGCATAACAGGGCCTGTGTACAATAAAAACTTTCTAAACTCGGTCGCCTTCCATCGATCTATTTCCCCTCACTGCCCTTGGTTTGCGCGCAAATTCCATAGGCACATTTTTTTGGCACCAACCAACCTTTCTGTCAGCACAGTGGCTTGAAATCCTGATAGCCTGCAAGTTAGGGGACCCAGTCGAAGCCACAAGTGGAGAAGCCGCCTCATGACACCAAGGCAGGATGCTAGTATTTATGTATGTAAGAATCTCTTTACTAAAATGCTGCATGATGTTGTTGTAATTGATCTAAACCCAAATACTGGGTGGTCATTTAAAATACTTACAAAGTCAAAGACGTTCTCAAGATGTGGCTCTTAAAAGAGCCGTTGTGGTGTATGTAGCTGCTGTAGACAAACAAAAAAAGAGAGAAAATGAAGAATGCATTTAAATGAGATGTCTGTACACATTAAAATGTTTTCACTTTCATCAGTGATTATTGATTAATTAGGATGTTATGATGAATCTGGCAAATCAGATGCAGGATGCTAGTTTTGTTTCCATTTCATTCACACATGCATTTAATATATATATATATATTTTATTCCTTTATGTATTCCTTTAATGTCTTCATTAAGACATTACTAACATGTTGCATGATGTTGTTGTAATTGATCTAAACCCAAATACTGGGTGGTCATTTAAAATATATACTTACAAAGTCAAAGACGTTCTCAATATGTGGCTCTTAAAAGAGCCGTTGTGGTGTATGTAGCTGCTGTAGACAAAAGAAAAAAAAGAGAGAAAAAGAAAAACGCATACGAGTGAGATATGTCTGTACACCAGTGTTTCCTTTAGGATTTTTTTTAGCAGTGGGGGCAGGTCTGTCCAACCCCCAACACCCCCCCCCCCCACCTCGCTGCAACACAAACAAGTATATTTATTCACACAAACTCATCTGAAAAATAAGTAAGGCCTAAAAGAAAAAAGTTTGGTTCCGGTTGGTTGTCAGTTGAGGTCATTGGTCGATAGGGATTTTTTTTTTAATTTATTTATTTATTTTTTTTCTCCAGTGGCAGTTTTACACACACACACACACACACACGCGCGCGCTGATTTTAAATGTGTGTACCGGTACTTTTACGACAGTGATTCTGTATTCCCGTTTAAAGTCTGTTGTTGCCATAGACACGCAAAACGCACACACACACACAAAAAGCCTTCGCGGGAGTTTGACAGGCGATCTCATAGTAGATTAACATGGAGGATTTGAACTTGAAAAACGGAGTGTACAGACATCTTTTTGTAGTCAAACAACATTCTTTGTTATGTTCATTTATGTGGTTTATTTGATTTTGATGCTATAAATTAACTAGAAGCAAGAGACGATCAGTTAGTTTTAACTAGCGCGGTTAAGTTGGTTTTGTTTTCGATATTCGTGACACATTCAGCGGTAAACGCCAATAACTCCAAAACGAATTGCCCTAAAAAAATCTAAACAGTGTGACCGCCAAAAGGGCAAAGCTGATCATGTTTCACAGCCTTCTTTTTCTATATTTTCCCTCGATATAATAAGCACGGCCCCGTGCAAGCCGTCGCAATATGCAGAAAGCCGGGAGAGAACGCTCTCAGCAGAGCCCTCAGTTAGGGACCGTGGGGAAAGTGCAAACTTTCTTCGTTTTTTGCTATAGCTCAGTAGGCGGTGTTTTTGTAATAGTTTTTTAGTTAAAGGGCATATAGACATGATAACAGTGTCAATCAATAGTGGGGAACCGTGGACGTTTTTCACAACCTCTTTTTTGCCCCTACTGGTAGAAAAGGGAATTGCATGTCCAAATTTAACCTTTTTGTAATAACTTTCTACAGCAGGGAGACAGAGACATGAAACTACTGTCAATCAATAGAGGGAGAGAGTGGAAATTTTTCACAACCTTTAATTTTACCCCAAGTGGCTGATTAGGGAACTGCATGTCTAAAATTAACCTTCTTTTTGTAATAACTTTCTACAGCAGTGAGACAGAGACATGAAACCAGTGTCAATCAATAGAGGGGGACAGTGGACATTTTTCACAACCTTTCTTTTTACCCCTACTGGTAGAAACGGGAATTGCATGTCCAAATTTAACCTTCTTTTTGTAATATCTTTCTACAGCAGGAAGACAGAGACATGAAACCAGTGTCAATCAATAGTGAGGGACAGTGGACATTTTTCACAATCTTTCCTTTTACCCCTACTGGTAGAAAAGGGAATTCCATGTCCAAAATTAACTTTATTTTTGTAATAACGTTCTACAGCAGGGACACAGAGACATGAAACCAGTTCAAATCAATAGAGGGAGAGAGTGGACCCTTTTCACAACCTTTCTTTTTACCCCTACTGGTAGAAAAGGGAATTGCATGTCCAAAATTAACCTTCTTTTTGTAATAACGTTCTACAGCAGGGACACAGAGACATGAAACCAGTTCAAATCAATAGAGGGAGAGAGAGGACATTTTTCACAACCTTTCTTTTTACCCCTACTGTTAGAAGAGGGAATTGCATGTCCAAAATTAACATTCTTTTTGTAATAACTTTCTACAGCAGTGAGACAGATACATGAAACCAGTGTCAATCAATAGAGGGGGGCAGTGGACATTTTTCACAACCTTTCTTTTTACCCCTACTGGTAGAAAAGGCAATTGGATGTCCAAAATTAACTTTCTTTTTGTAATAACTTTCTTCAGCAGGGAGACAGAGACATGAAACCAGTGTCAACCAATAGAGGAGGACAGTGGACATTTTTCACAACCTTTCTTTTTACCCCTACTGGTAAAAAAGGGAATCGCATGTCCAAAATTAACTTCCTTTTTGTAATACCTTTCTATAGCAGTGAGACAGAGACATGAAACCAGTGTGAATCAATAGAGGGGGACAGTGGACATTTTTCACAACCTTTCTTTTTACCCCTACTGGTATAAAAGGGAATTGCATGTCCAAATTTAACCTTCTTTTTGTAATAACTTTCTACAGCAGTGAGACAGAGACATGAAATCTGTGTCAATCAATAAAGGGGGACAGTGGACATTTTTCACAAGCTTGCTTTTTGCCCCTACTGGTAGAAAAGGGAATTGCATGTCCAAAATTAACTTCCTTTTTGTAATAACTTTCTATAGCAGTGAGACAGAGACATGAAACCAGTGTGAATCAATAGAGGGGGACAGTGGACATTTTTCACAACCTTTTTTTTACCCCTACCGGTAGAAAAGGGAACTGCACGTCCAACTGTAACTTTCTTTTTGTAATAACTTTCTACAGCAGGGAGACAGAGACATGAAACCACTGTCAATCAATAAAAGGAAAGAGCGGACATTTTTCACAACCTTTCTTTTTACCCCTACTGGTAGAAAAGGGAATTGGATGTCCAAAATTAACCTTCTTTTTGTAATAACTTTCTACAGCAGGGAGACAGAGACATGAAACCTGTGTCAATCAATAGAGGGAGAGAGTGGACATTTTTCACAACCTTTCTTTTTACCCCTACTGGTAGAAAAGGGAATTGGATGTCCAAAATTAACTTTCTTTTTGTAATAACTTTCTACAGCAGGGAGACAGAGACATGAAACCTGTGTCAATCAATAGAGGGAGAGAGTGGACATTTTTCACAACCTTTCTTTTTACCCCTACTGGTAGAAAAGGGAATTGGATGTCCAAAATTAACCTTCTTTTTGTAATAACTTTCTACAGCAGAGAGACAGAGAAATGAAACCAGTGTCAATCAATAGAGGGGGGAAAGTGGACATTTTTCACAACCTTTCTTTTTACCCCTACTGGTAAAAAAGGGAATTGCATGTCCAATTTAACCTTCTTTTTGTAATAACTTTCTACAGCAGTGAGTCAGAGACATGAAACCAGTGTCAATCAATAGAGGGGGACAGTGGACATTTTTCACAACCTTTCTTTTTACCCCTACTGGTAGAAAAGGGAATTACATGTCCAAATTTAACCTTCTTTTTGTAATAACTTTCTACAGCAGGGAGACAGAGACATGAAACCACTGTCAATCAATAGAGGGGGAAAGTAGACATTTTTCACAACCTTTCTTTTTACCCCTACTGGTAGAAAAGGGAATTGCATGTCCAAATTTAACCTTCTTTTTGTAATAACTTTCTACAGCAGTGAGACAGAGACATGAAATCTGTGTCAATCAATAAAGGGGGACAGGGGACATTTTTCACAAGCTTGCTTTTTGCCCCTACTGGTAGAAAAGGGAATTGCATGTCCAAAATTAACTCCCTTTTTGTAATAACTTTCTATAGCAGTGAGACAGAGACATGAAACCAGTGTGAATCAATAGAGGGGGACAGTGGACATTTTTCACAACCTTTTTTTTACCCCTACCGGTAGAAAAGGGAACTGCACGTCCAACTGTAACTTTCTTTTTGTAATAACTTTCTTCAGCAGGGAGACAGAGACATGAAACCAGTGTCAACCAATAAAAGGAGAGAGTGGACATTTTTCACAACCTTTCTTTTTACCCCTACTGGTAGAAAAGGGAATTGGATGTCCAAAATTAACCTTCTTTTTGTAATAACTTTCTACAGCAGGGAGACAGAGACATGAAACCTGTGTCAATCAATAGAGGGAGAGAGTGGACATTTTTCACAACCTTTCTTTTTACCCCTACTGGTAGAAAAGGGAATTGGATGTCCAAAATTAACCTTCTTTTTGTAATAACTTTCTACAGCAGAGAGACAGAGAAAATAAACCAGTGTCAATCAATAGAGGGGGAAAGTGGACATTTTTCACAACCTTTACATGTCCAAATTTACCAATCAACCAATAGAGGAGGACAGTGGACATTTTTCACAACCTTTCTTTTTACCCCTACTGGTAAAAAAGGGAATCGCATGTCCAAAATTAACTTCCTTTTTGTAATACCTTTCTATAGCAGTGAGTGAGAGACATGAAACCAGTGTGAATCAATAGAGGGGGACAGTGGACATTTTTCACAACCTTTCTTTTTTACCCTTACTGGTAGAAAATAGAATTGCATGTCCAAATTTAACTTTCTTTTTGTAATAACTTCCTACAGCAGGGAGACAGAGACATGAAACCACTGTCAATCAATAGAAGGAGAGAGTGGACATTTTTCACAACATTTCTTTTTACACCCACTGGTAGAAAACGGAATTGGATATCCAAAATTAACCTTCTTTTTGTAATAACTTTCTACAACAGGGAGACAGAGACATGAAACCAGTGTCTATCAATAGAGGGAGACAGTGGACATTTTTCACAACCTTTCATTTTACCCCAAGTGGCTGATTAGGGAACTGCATGTCCAAAATTAACATTCTTTTTGTAATAACTTTCTACAGCAGTGAGTCAGAGACATGAAACCAGTGTCAATCAATAGAGGGGGACAGGGGACATTTTTCACAACCTTTCTTTTTACCCCTACTGGTAGAAAAGGGAATTACATGTCCAAATTTAACCTTCTTTTTGTAATAACTTTCTACAGCAGGGAGACAGAGACATGAAACCAGTGTCTATCAATAGAGGGAGAGAGTGGACATTTTTCGCAACCTTTTTACCCCTATTGGTAGAAAAGGGAATTGCATGTCCAAATTTATCCTTCCTTTTGTAATAACTTTCTACAGCAGGGAGACAGAGACATAAAACCTGTGTCAATCAATAGAGGGAGAGAGTGGACATTTTTCACAACCTTTCTTTTTACACCTACTGGTAGAAAAGGGAATTGCATGTACAAATTTAACCTTCTTTTTGTAATAACTTTCTACAGCAGTGAGACAGATACATGAAACCAGTGTCAATCAATAGACGGGGACAGTGGGCATTTTTCACAACCTTTCTTTTTACCCCTGCTGGTACAAAAGGGAACTGCATGTCCAAAATTATCCTTCTTTTTGTAATAACTTTCTACAGCAGGGAGACAGAGACATGAAACCAGTGTCAGTCAATTGAGGGGGACAGTGGACATTTTTTAGAACCTTTCTTTTTACTCCTACTGGTAAAAAAGGGAATCGCATGTCCAATTTAACCTTCTTTATGTAATAACTTTCTACAGCAGTGAGTCAGAGACATGAAACCTGTGTCCATCAATAAAGGGGACCAGTGGACATTTTACACAACCTTGCTTTTTGCCCCTACTGGTAGAAAAGGGAATTGCATGTCAAAAATTAACTTCCTTTTTGTAATAACTTTCTATAGCAGTGAGACAGAGACATGAAACCAGTGTGAATCAATAGAGGGGGACAGTGGACATTTTTCACAACCTTTTTTTTTACCCTTACTGGTAGAAAATAGAATTGCATGTCCAAATTTAACTTTCTTTTTGTAATAACTTTCTACAGCAGGAAGATAGAGACATGAAACCACTGTCAATCAATAGAGGGAGAGAGTGAATATTTTTCACATACTTTCATTTTACCCCAAGTGGCTGATTAGGGAATTGCATGTCCAAAATTAACCTTCTCTTTGTAATAACTTTCTACAGCAGGGACACAGAAACATGAAACCAGTGTCAATCAATAGAGGGAGAGAGTGGACATTTTTCACAATTTTCTTTCTTTACCCAAAGTGGCTGAATAGGGAATTGCATGTCCAAAAATAACATTATTTTTGTAATAACTTTCTTCGGCAGGAAGATATACAGATGAAACCAGTATCACTCAATAGAGGGAGAGAGTGGACATTTTTCACATCCTTTCATTTTACCCCAAGTGGCTGATTAGTGAATTGCATGTCCAAAATTAACCTTTTTTTTGTAATAACATTCTTAAGCAGGGAGACAGAGACATGAAACCAGTGTCAATCTATAGAGGGGGACAGTGGACATTTTTCACAACCTTTCTTTTTACCCCTACTGGTATAAAAGGGAATTGTATGTCCAAAATTAACCTTCTCTTTGTAATAACTTTCTACAGCAGGGACACAGAGACATGAAACCACTGTCAATGTATAGAGAGAGAGAAAGTGGATATTTTTCACATCCTTTTATTTTACCCCAAGTGGCTGATTAGGGAATTGCATGTCCAAAATTAACCTTTTTTGTAATAACTTTCTACAGCAGTGAGACAGATACATGAAACCAGCGTCAATCAATAGTGGGGGACAGTGGACATTTTGCACAACCTTTCTTTTTACTCCTATTGGTAGAAAAGGGAATTGCATGTCCAAAATGAAGCTTCTTTTTGTAATTACTTTCTACAGCAGTGACACAAAGACATGAAACCAGTTCAAATCAATAGAGGGAGAGAGTGGACATTTTTCAAAACCTTTCTTTTTACTCCTACTGGTAGAAAAACCTTCTTTTTGTAGTAACTTTCTTCAGCAGGAAGATAGAGACATGAGACCCGTGGCAATCAATAAAGGGGACAGTGGACATTTTTCACAACCTTTCTTTCTACTCCTACTGGTAGAAAAGGGAATTGCATGTCCAAAATTAACATTCTCTTTGTAATAACTTTCTACAGCAGGAAGATAGAGACATGAAACCAGTGTGAATCAATAGAAGGAGAGAGTGGTAATTTTTCACATCCTTTCATTTTACCCCAAGTGGCTGATTAGGGAATTGCATGTCCAAAATTAAGCTTCTTTTTGTAATAACTTTCTACAGCAGTGAGACAGAGACCTGAAACCAGTGTCAATCAATAGAGTGGGACAGTGGACGTTTTTCACAACCTTTATTTTTACCCCTAGTAGCTGATTAGGGAATTGGATGTTAAAAATATCCTTTTTGTAATAACTTTCTACAGCAGGGAGACAGAGACATGAAACAAGTGTCAATCAGTAGAGGGGGAGAGTTGACATTTTTCACAACCTTTCATTTTACCCCAAGTGGCTGATAAGGGAATTGCATGTCCAAAATTATCCTCCTTTTTGTAATAACTTTCTACAGCAGGGAGACAGAGACATGAAACCAGTGTCAATCTATAGAGGGGGACAGTGGACATTTTTCACAACCTTTCTTTTATCCCTACTGCTAGGAAAGGGAATTGCATGTCCAAAATTAACCCCCTTTTTGCAATAACTTTCTACAGCAGGAAGATAGACACATTAAACCAGTGTCAATCAATAGAAGGAGAGAGTGCATATTTTTCACATCCTTTCATTTTACCCCAAGTGGCTGATTAGGGAATTGCATGTCCAAAATTAACCTTCTTTTTGTAATAACTTTCTGCAGCAGTGAGACAGAGACATGAAACCAGTTTCAATCAATAGAGGGAGAGAGTGGACATTTTTCACAACCTTTCTTTTTACCCCTACTGCTAGGAAAAGGAATTGCATGTCCAAAATTAAACTTCTTTTTGTAATAACTTTCTACAGCAGGAAGACAGACACATGAAACCAGTGTCAATCAATAGAAGGAGAGAGTGGATATTTTTCACATCCTTTGATTTTACCCCAAGTGGCTGGTAAGGGAACTGCATGTCCAAAATTAACTTTCGTTTTGTAATAACTTTCTACAGCAAAGAGACAGATACATGAAACCAGTGTCAATCAATAGTGGGGGACAGTGGACATTTTTCACAACCTTTCTTTTTACCCCTACTGGTAGAAAAGGGAATTGCATGTCCAAAATTAACCTCCTTTTTGTAATAACTTTCTACAGTAGGGAGACAGAGACATGAAACCAGTGTCAATCAATAGAGGGGGACAGTGGACATTTTTCACAACCTTTCTTTTTACCCCTACTGCTAGGAAAAGAAAATTGCATGTCCAAAATTAACCTCCTTTTTGTAATAACTTTCTACAGCAGGGAGACAGAGACATGAAACCAGTGTCAATCTATAGAGGGGGACAGTGGACATTTTTCACAACCTTTCTTTTTACCCCTACTGCTAGGAAAGGAAATTGCATGTCCAAAATTAACCCCCTTTTTGTAATAACTTTCTACAGCAGGAAGATAGGCACATTAAACCAGTGTCAATCAATAGAAGGAGAGAGTGGATATTTTTCACATCCTTTCATTTTACCCCAAGTGGCTGATTAGGGAATTGCATGTCCAAAATTAACCTTCTTTTTGTAATAACTTTCTGCAGCAGTGAGACAGAGACATGAAACCAGTTTCAATCAATAGAGGGAGAGAGCGGACATTTTTCACAACCTTTCTTTTTACCTCTACTGCTAGGAAAAGGAATTGCATGTCCAAAATTAACCTTCTTTTTGTAATAACTTTCTACAGCAGGAAGACAGACACATGAAACCAGTGTCAATCAATAGAAGGAGAGAGTGGATATTTTTCACATCGTTTCATTTTACCCCAAGTGGTTGATAAGGGAATTGCATGTCCAAAATTAACCTTCTTTTTGTAATAACTTTCTGCAGCAGTGAGATAGAGACATGAAACCAGTTTCAATCAATAGAGGGAGAGAGCGGACATTTTTCACAATCTTTCTTTTTACCCCTACTGCTAGGAAAGGGAATTGCATGTCCAAAATTAACCTCCTTTTTGTAATAACTTTCTACAGCAGGAAGATAGACACATTAAACCAGTGTCAATCAATAGAGGGGGACAGTGGACATTTTTCACAACCTTTCATTTTACCTAAAGTGGCTGATTAGGGAACTGCATGTCCAAAATTAACCTTCTTTTTGTAAGAACTTTCTACAGCAGTGAGTCAGAGACATGAAACCAGTGTCAATCAATAGAGGGGGACAGTGGACATTTTTCACAACCTTTCTTTTTACCCCTACTGGTAGAAAAAGGAATTACATGTCCAAATTTAACCTTCTTTTTGTAATAACTTTCTACAGCAGGGAGACAGAGACATGAAACCAGTGTCTATCAATAGAGGGAGAGAGTGGACATTTTTCACAACCTTTCTTTTTACCCCTACTGGTAGAAAAGGGAATTGCATGTCCAAATGTAACCTTCTTTTTGTAATAACTTTCTACAGCAGTGAGACAGATACATGAAACCAGTGTCAATCAATAGACGGGGACAGTGGACATTTTTCACAACCTTTCTTTTTACCCCTGCTGGTAGAAAAGGGAACTGCATGTCCAAAATTAACCTTCTTTTTGTAATAACTTTCTACAGCAGGGAGACAGAGACATGAAACCACTGTCAATCAATAGAACGAGAGAATGGACATTTTTCACAACCTTTCTTTTTATCCCTACTGGTAGAAAAGGCAATTGGATGTCCATAATTAACCTTCTTTTTGTAATAACTTTCTACAGCAGGGAGACAGAGACATGAAACCAGTGTCAACCAATAGAGGAGGACAGTGGACATTTTTCACAACCTTTCTTTTTACCCCTACTGGTAAAAAAGGGAATTGGATGTCCAAAATTAACCTTCTTTTTGTAATAACTTTCTACAGCAGTGAGAGAGATACATGAAACCAGTGTCAATGAATAGACGGGGAGAGTGGACATTTTTCACAACCTTTCTTTTTACCCCTGCTGGTAGAAAAGGGAACTGCATGTCCAAAATTAACCTTCTTTTTGTAATAACTTTCTACAGCAGGGAGACAGAGACATGAAACCAGTGTCAATCAATAGAGGGGGACAGTGGACATTTTTCACAACCTTTCTTTTTACCCCTACTGGTAGAAAAGGGAATTACATGTCCAAATTTATCCTTCTTTTTGTAATAACTTTCTACAGCAGGGAGACAGAGACATGAAACCAGTGTCTATCAATAGAGGGAGAGAGTGGACATTTTTCACAACCTTTCTTTTTACCCCTACTGGTAGAAAAGGGAATTGCATGTCCAAATTTAACCTTCTTTTTGTAATAACTTTCTACAGCAGTGAGAGAGATACATGAAACCAGTGTCAATGAATAGACGGGGAGAGTGGACATTTTTCACAACCTTTCTTTTTACCCCTGCTGGTAGAAAAGGGAACTGCATGTCCAAAATTAACCTTCTTTTTGTAATAACTTTCTACAGCAGGGAGACAGAGACATGAAACCAGTGTCTATCAATAGAGGGAGACAGTGGACATTTTTCACAACCTTTCATTTTACCCCAAGTGGTTGATTAGGGAACTGCATGTCCAAAATTAACCTCCTTTTTGTAATAACTTTCTACAGCAGTGAGTCAGAGACATGAAACCAGTGTCAATCAATAGAGGGGGACAGTGAATATTTTTCACATACTTTCATTTTACCCCAAGTGGCTGATTAGGGAATTGCATGCCCAAAATTAACCTTCTCTTTGTAATAACTTTCTACAGCAGGGACACAGAAACATGAAACCAGTGTCAATCAATAGAGGGAGAGAGTGGACATTTTTCACAATTTTCTTTCTTTACCCAAAGTGGCTGAATAGGGAATTGCATGTCCAAAAATAACATTATTTTTGTAATAACTTTCTTCGGCAGGAAGATATAGAGATGAAACCAGTATCACTCAATAGAGGGAGAGAGTGGACATTTTTCACATCCTTTCATTTTACCCCAAGTGGCTGATTAGTGAATTGCATGTCCAAAATTAACCTTTTTTTTTGTAATAACATTCTTAAGCAGGGAGACAGAGACATGAAACCAGTGTCAATCTATAGAGGGGGACAGTGGACATTTTTCACAACCTTTCTTTTTAACCCTACTGGTATAAAAGAGAATTGTATGTCCAAAATTAACATTCTCTTTGTAATAACGTTCTACAGCAGGGACACAGAGACATGAAACCACTGTCAATCTATATAGAGAGAGAATGGATATTTTTTCGTATGACTCGTGCGTTATATTCTGAGGCTTCACAATGGAGTTCAGATGTCCTGAAGAATTATTTTTGTAGTAACTTTCTACAGCAGGAAGATAGAGACATGAAACCAGTGTCAATCAATAGAGGGAGAGAGTGGACATTTTTCACAACCTTTCATTTTAACCTTTCAGTGGCTGATTAGAGAATTGCATGTTCAAAATAAAAATAAAAATTATTTGCTTGTGTTCATGTGAAGAAAGAAAGTCATAAAAATCTGGGATGACAGAGGTCAGTAAATGGTGATAGAATTTTCATTTATGGGTGAACTATCCCTTTGAAGATGTCAGGGCGTGATAGAAACGGAGCAGTGGAAAGAACAGGGTCTGGGTCCAAGTGCAGGGACGAAATTACTTTTTAATAAATGAGAACTAAAAGGCCAACAAGGCAAAACAAAACAGAAACAAATCACGGAGACAAGAGCAGACGCAGCCAAGATGCAAAAACACGAGTATCCAGGAACACTTACAAATCACAATTTACATTACACAATTAATACAGCCTGACAGAGTGGTGTGAGAGTGGAGAATATATAGTCATTGACAATGGGCACCAGGTGTGTGTGTAAGTGTGTGAGTGGATGAAACAGCTGTGCAGAGTGAAGGTAATGAGTCCGGGAGCAATTGAGAAACACAGGTGGAGCAACTAAACAATAATGAGGTAACAAGATGGGTGGGGTCAAAAAAAGACAGGAGAGAGCACATGTCACCAAACAAACACAACACTCACAGAAAACAGTGACAGAAAGACACAAGACTGTGACAGAAGAGCAAGATGTGATAGAGAGACTAGAAATATATTCCAAACAGAAAACAAGAATGTGTTCAATTAATGAGGAGAGTCATAGAATTAATACATACAAAATTTTTAAAGTCCACTTTATTTGTGTTGTCTATTCAGCGTCACTGTCTAAAAGGACAATTAATCTTTACAATTTTTATTTTGGGCATTTATACAGTAGTTTTTCCTAGCAAATATTGATAAATTGTTATTTGTGACTAATTAGATTAATGAGAAAAAAATCCCACAAAAATATTCATAGTATTTAAATTCTTATCACAGATTTTATTTGCACTATTTTGTGCATTCAGTTTATCATAGCTAATGGCTCTATCAAAACAGAACAAATAAGGAATAAACTTTTTTTGTGGGGGAAACGCAACTTTGCTCCCTCAATATGCTCCCTCAGATTTGATGGTGAACTTTTGAAGCCAGACATTTACCTGACAAAAGTAATAATTAAAGTAGAAATGTGTGTGTTTGATGCATGAAAACAATGATTATTAGTTCCCACGTCAGGCACACACGTTTGACTTTCTGTTTACCATATTTAATGTGCATAAGATAAAATAAAAATATAATGTACTTTTCAAGATTAAATAAAATTGTAAGGAGTAAAAAGCACTGTTTTTTTCCACAGAAATGTAAACAAGTAAAAGTACAAGTAGTCAGTTTAAAATGTATTTGAGTAAAGTACAAATCCCCCAAAATAATCCTTAAGTACAGTAATCAAGTAAAATGACTCAAGTATTTTACACCTCTGTTAATATGTGCTTACTACTAATAAATGGCTAATATTCTATAAATATGCATACTTATAAGCAACTGGTTAATAGACCCTGAAATATAGTGTTACTAAATATTTTAATTAATTACATGTATTTAATTTGCATGAGTGAATAGTTATTTTATTTTATTGTGGTTTGGTTACTACATATTACTAATAAAGTGTTTTCACTTGAAACATGGTGATGGTAGTTCTTAAGATCTTAAACTTTTAAAGAACCTTATATTTTGTAGTTTCACACTGAAGCTAGGTTGTAGAAAAAGGTGCACATAGGAGAAGATTCAGAAGGTATTTATTCCACATGACATAGGAAAAGGGTATCCACAGATAGCAGTCATGAGGTCAAAAACATTACCCGACAAAGTCAAACTAAAAGGACAAGAACGTAACTAGACAGAACAAATGAAATAATTAGCAACACCACAGGTGAACTTATGTAATCAAAATGTGAGACAAAATATAGGTCAAATGACAAAGTATGAAAGACAGACTAAGTCCAAACTAACAAATTGTGATAAGTAGAGTTAAGAGTTCATTATGCTTACAAATAAAGGATAGAACATAAAGGATAGACATAAACCATACACTGTTGACACAATGACAGGAGTTTTGTGTAAATATACAAAGTATATGCCAGGTGCATGTGGATGGGATAAACTCCACAAATTCCAAGTATTTGTTATTATTATACTTCACCATCATGTTGCTTTACTTCACTTCACTACATATAGCACAATCCTTGTCAACAATGTATGGTTTTATGTCTATGCAATTACAAATAAAGGTACCTGAAAAAAAATGTTATGAGACAACATTAAAATACATCTTTCTGATTCAGTGGATAGAACATGCTATCCACTTATAAAGAACACTGTTATATGTACCTCTTTTATATTTATGATGGTATTTAGATGGTAGAGTCAGAATTTGGCATAAACAGAATGAGAACATGGATCCATCTTGCCTTGTTACCACTGTGCAGGCTGGTGGTGTTGGTGTAATGGTGTGGGGGATGTTTTCTTGGCACACTTTAGGCCCCTAAGTGCCAATTGGGCATCGTTTAAATGCCACGACCTACCTGAGCATTGTTTCTGACCATGTCCATCCCTTTATGACCACCATGTACCCATCCTCTGCTGGTTACTTCCAGCAGGATAATGCACCATGTCACAAAGCTCGAATCATTTCAAATTGGTTTCTTGAACATGACAATGAGTTCACTGTACTAAAATGGCCCCAAAGTCACCAGATCTCAACCCAATAGAGCATCTTTGGGATGTGGTGGAACGGGAGCTTCGTGCCCTGTATGTGCATCCCACAAATCTCTAAGATGCTATCCTATCAATACGGGCCAACATTTCTAAAGAATGCTTTCAGCACCTTATTGAATCAATGCAACATAGAATTAAGGTAGTTCTGAAGGCGAAAGGGGGTCAAACACAGTATTGGTATGGTGTTCCTAATAATCCTTCAGGTTAGTGTATGTCTGTCTGTCTATCTGTTTGTCGATACACTGGTCGGTCTGTCTGTCTGTCTGACCAAATGGTTAAAATAAAACTTTGATTTGTGATATTGTATTTTCAGTATTTCACCCCAAACAGCATTGCTCCCTGTGTGGAAAAGAGTGTCCAGTTGGAAGCATGGCTCCTTCATTGAGAAATTAGTAATTAGTGAAGTGACATGACATTCAGCCCATACTCAGAATTTGTGCTCTGCATTTAACCCATCCAAAGTGCACACACACACACCATGAACACACACCGGAGCAGTGGGCAGCCATTTATGCTGCAGCGCCCGGGGAGCAGTTGGGACTAGGCCACAACTTCCCCATGAAGATGAGGTATTATACAATCTGTAGAGCTGAAATGTTAAATTATTTCAACTAAATAGATAATTATTATGCCGATAATTAGTATGCAGTTAATACAGAAATGACTTTACATCAAATATTAAGTAGTAGCACTTCAATTCCCACAAAGCCTTGTCCCTTCATCACAGTAATTGCACTCCTGTTAATTGCACTCAGGTGTCTTCACTTGATAGTCATTACCCTGCCTATATTAACCGGTCTGTTTCTGTTTGTTTTCATGGAGTCCTTTCTTTCCGTCACCCAGTTTCCTCGCCTTCCGAGTTTCAAGTTCTATTCCTGTTCCTATTCCTGTTTGTTTGTTTGGATAGATTTTTGGTTTTGACCCCAGCTTTTTGGATTCTGAATTTGGATTACCCATTAAACTCACAGTGCGTTTGGATCTCTCGTCTCCTGTGTTTCCCTGGGTTCCCGAACGTAACATATGTTCAATATAATTAAAAATTAAGTTTACTTGTGACAATTTTTATTTCCACTAGATTCAGAGCAGCAACTGTAAAAAATGGTACCACTCTGTCTGTCTCGGAATGAATTAAAAAGAGGTACAAAAATGGAAGACGAGAAAGTGATTGTGTTTTTTCTATAAGTAAAAAGTACTTTACAAGTGTAGGTGTTAAAATATATTGTTTACTCTTGAATGTTTTTTTGTTGTTGTTTTTGTTTTGATCAGCTCCTTATAAATGTTAAAATCAGTAAATTTTAAAATCAGTATACATTTTTGATCAGTGTATAAATACCAGTTCAGTCAAAAAGGCTATTGTACTGTTGGCTGTTGTCTTTTCAAATTAGTTTACAGTATTAACAGGATCATTCTGCTTTACATAAATTTCGTAATTTTCAGGATGTAAATAAGGTACAATTTGTAAATGCAACTACCTTGTGCAACAGTAAGGATTAAATGTGAGGTTGTGTAAGTTGATCACTGTCCGCCTCTATTAACTGACACTGCTTTTACATCTCCCTGGTGGAAAATGCCATTACTAAATTAAAGTACAAAATGCTTCAAGCTGCAATGACGAGCCCAAGTCACTAGTGCAACCACCATCCTCTAGTGTCATTGGGAAAGAGGTGTGCATGCATTGATATTAACCGTTTGGCAGTCTGGTTTACAGCAGGTTACAGGGTTACAGCAATGAAATGGTTAAACACCATGCACACAGACAACAAAATATAAACCTTTAATAATGGTTTACAATAAGGTTTAAAGGAACACTCCCCTTTTTTGGAAATATGCTCATTCTCCAACTCCCCCAGAGTTAATAAGTTGAGTTTTACTGCAGTGATATCACTGCGACTGCTGCGCTCATGTTATGGCTGCACCGTTCCCTGATTATTATACCGGAATGAGTATAGTTTTTAATCATATCGGCCTAGAAAATCACAACTTGACATTTTCCACCGGTCTTAGTACACAATATAACTACAAAAGAGGAAAGTTTTAAATAGGAAAAATATCCATACTCTTTGGTCATTTCTGAATGCCATGCTGCTGGTCTCAAAACCTGAGATCGGCTGAATGGATTCAAAAATGGTATAAACTGGGAGTTTGAGAATGAGCCCATTTCCAAAAAAGTGGAATGTTCCTTTATTTTGTTAACAGTACTTAACTGTGCATGTTAACTTGAACAATATGTTTTATAGTATTAATTCTATAATTACATACTAAAAATACATTATTAACTTTCAGTTGTGTATCTGTTAACATCAGTTAATGTACCGTGGATCAACATGAAGAAAAATAAATCAAGTAACATTAAAACATTAAAAGATTGATAAATGCTCCAAAAATATATATTGTTCATATTCAGTTAATGTATAGTAATGCATTAAATAGTGTTAACAAATTAGACCTATTTTTAAAATACTACCAAAACTTAGTAATTTTGTAAAAACATTATTTAAATTATTTTAATGATCTAGTAGTGCAGTAATAATACTATACTTACAGTACATACTAACATAATTTATGTATTTGTTGGTCATTGTATCTTCTAGAATCCATCTAGTGAACAACTACAGTATCACAGCCTTCATCTGTCAACTAAAATGTCTGATATGAATATGAGCAGCACAGAATTGGTGCCAAGTAATGTCCCAAAACCAAAAAACAATTGAAAAATGCATTTAAGTATTCAAACATTAGATATTTACCAAGATCCTTGTGTTATTTATTTAAACCCCCCATAAAATGTAAAATATCAGTAAACTTAAAACTGTATCATAATTATAATTTTTTGGGTACTTTCCAATGGCTGGTGGCTGCCCCGAACCGTAACCTCTAAATTTCATGTTATAAAATAATTTTTAAATGTTAAATAATTTTTTATTTTAAAAACAAATTTTGGATTTTTTAAATAGTGATGTTCGAATATATATACATTAATATATACATTAAATATATACATTAATGTGTCCCTCTCTCTTACATAGCTACATTTTGATTAGATATGTCCCATAAGTTTGAGGCACATGATTTCAAAATCTTAAAATCTGTGTGTAACTTTAATGTTACTGCCAAACACCTGTTTTTCTCCAATTAAGCTCTTTTTTGGTTTTTATTCAATAGCTTTTAGCTTTTATATGTGTTAGACTTTAAATATTGTAAAATGTTAATAGTTATTGATTTACTTCTAAAAACCTTTTAATAAAATAGAAAAAAGAGTAATGTATATATATATATATATATATATATAAAATAAATAAATAATAATAAATTAATTAATTAATAAAATAAATTTATTATAGATAATGAATAAATAAATACAAATAATGTTGTGTTGCAAAAAAAAAACTACTAAAAGTAAATGAATAAAACTAAATAAAAATTTCTGTCGTAATGTTAAAGTATGTTTTGATCAACCGGTATGTTGAAAACAAAACTGTTGAAGAAAAGTCCTTTTTCTTTTCTACCAGTAGAGGTAAAAAGAAAGGTTGTGAAAAATGTCCACTTTCCCCCTCTATTGATTGACACTGGTTTCATGTCTCTGTCTCACTGCTGTAGAAAGTTATTACAAAAAGAAGGTTAATTTTGGACATGCAGTTCCCTAATCAGCCACTTGGGGTAAAATGAAAGGTTGTGAAAAATGTCCACTCTCTCCCTCTATTGATTGACAGTGGTTTCATGTCTCTGTCTCCCTGTTGTAGAAAGTTATTACAAAAAGAAGGTTAAATTTGGACATGTAATTCCCTTTTCTACCAGTAGGGGTAAAAAGAAAGGTTGTGAAAAATATCCACTGTCCCCCTCTATTGATTGACACTGGTTTCATGTCTCTGACTCACTGCTGTAGAAAGTTATTACAAAAAGAATGTTAATTTTGGACATGCAGTTCCCTAATCAGCCACTTGGGGTAAAATTAAAGGTTGTGAAAAATGTCCACTGTCTCCCTCTATTGATAGACACTGGTTTCATGTCTCTGTCTCCCTGCTGTAGAAAGTTATTACAAAAAGAAGGTTAATTTTGGACATCCAATTCCCTTTTCTACCAGTAGGGGTAAAATGAAAGGTTATGAAAAATGTCCACTCTCTCCTTCTATTGATTGACAGTGGTTTCATGTCTCTGTCTCCCTGCTGTAGAAAGTTATTACAAAAAGAAAGTTAAATTTGGACATGCAATTCTATTTTCTACCAGTAAGGGTAAAAAAAAAGGTTGTGAAAAATGTCCACTGTCCCCCTCTATTGATTCACACTGGTTTCATGTCTCTGTCTCACTGCTATAGAAAGTTATTACAAAAAGGAAGTTAATTTTTGACATGCAATTCCCTTTTCTACCAGTAGGGGCAAAAAGCAAGGTTGTGAAAAATGTCCACTGGTCCCCTTTATTGATGGACACAGGTTTCATGCCTCTGTCTCACTGCTGTAGAAAGTTATTACATAAAGAAGGTTAAATTGGACATGCGATTCCCTTTTTTACCAGTAGGAGTAAAAAGAAAGGTTCTGAAAAATGTCCACTGTCCCCCTCTATTGACTGACACTGGTTTCATGTCTCTGTCTCCCTGCTGTAGAAAGTTATTACAAAAAGAAGGTTAATTTTGGACATCCAATTCCCTTTTCTACCAGTAGGGGTAAAAAGAAAGGTTGTGAAAAATGTCAACTCTCTCGTTCTATTGATTGACAGTGGTTTCATGTCTCTGTCTCCCTGCTGTAGAAAGTTATTACAAAAAGAAGGATAATTTTGGACATGCAGTTCCCTTTTGTACCAGCAGGGGTAAAAAGAAAGGTTGTGAAAAATGCCCACTGTCCCCGTCTATTGATTGACACTGGTTTCATGTATCTGTCTCACTGCTGTAGAAAGTTATTACAAAAAGAAGGTTAAATTTGTACATGCAATTCCCTTTTTCTACCAATAGGGGTAAAAAGGTTGCGAAAAATGTCCACTCTCTCCCTCTATTGATAGACACTGGTTTCATGTCTCTGTCTCCCTGCTGTAGAAAGTTATTACAAAAAGAAGGTTAAATTTGGACATGTAATTCCCTTTTCTACCAGTAGGGGTAAAAAGAAAGGTTGTGAAAAATGTCCCCTGTCCCCCTCTATTGATTGACACTGGTTTCATGTCTCTGACTCACTGCTGTAGAAAGTTATTACAAAAAGAATGTTAATTTTGGACATGCAGTTCCCTAATCAGCCACTTGGGGTAAAATGAAAGGTTGTGAAAAATGTCCACTGTCTCCCTCTATTGATAGACACTGGTTTCATGTCTCTGTCTCCCTGTTGTAGAAAGTTATTACAAAAAGAAGGTTAATTTTGGATATCCAATTCCCTTTTCTACCAGTGGGTGTAAAAAGAAATGTTGTGAAAAATGTCCACTCTCTCCTTCTATTGATTGACAGTGGTTTCATGTCTCTGTCTCCCTGCTGTAGGACGTTATTACAAAAAGAAAGTTAAATATGGACATGCAATTCTATTTTCTACCAGTAAGGGTAAAAAAGAAAGGTTGTGAAAAATGTCCACTGTCCCCCTCTATTGATTCACACTGGTTTCATGTCTCTCACTCACTGCTATAGAAAGGTATTACAAAAAGGAAGTTAATTTTGGACATGCGATTCCCTTTTTTACCAGTAGGGGTAAAAAGAAAGGTTGTGAAAAATGTCCACTGTCCTCCTCTATTGGTTGACACTGGTTTCATGTCTCTGTCTCCCTGCTGTAGAAAGTTATTACAAAAAGAAAGTTACAGTTGGACGTGCAGTTCCCTTTTCTACCGGTAGGGGTAAAAAAAAGGTTGTGGAAAATGTCCACTGTCCCCCTCTATTGATTCACACTGGTTTCATGTCTCTGTCTCACTGCTATAGAAAGTTATTACAAAAAGGGAGTTAATTTTGGACATGCAATTCCCTTTTCTACCAGTAGGGGCAAAAAGCAAGCTTGTGAAAAATGTCCACTGTCCCCCTTTATTGATTGACACAGATTTCATGTCTCTGTCTCACTGCTGTAGAAAGTTATTACAAAAAGAAGGTTAATTTTGGACATCCGATTGCCTTTTCTACCAGTAGGGGTAAAAAGAAAGGTTGTTAAAAATTGTCAACTGCCCCCCTCTATTGATTGACAATGGTTTCATGTATCTGTCTCACTGCTGTAGAAAGTTATTACAAAAAGAATGTTAATTTTGGACATGCAATTCCCTCTTCTAACAGTAGGGGTAAAAAGAAAGGTTGTGAAAAATGTCCTCTCTCTCCCTCTATTGATTTGAACTGGTTTCATGTCTCTGTGTCCCTGCTGTAGAACGTTATTACAAAAAGAAGGTTAATTTTGGACATGCAATTCCCTTTTCTACCAGTAGGGTTAAAAAGAAAGGTTGTGAAAAGGGTCCACTCTCTCCCTCTATTGATTTGAACTGGTTTCATGTCTCTGTGTCCCTGCTGTAGAACGTTATTACAAAAATAAGGTTAATTTTGGACATGGAATTCCCTTTTCTACCAGTAGGGGTAAAAGGAAAGGTTGTGAAAAATGTCCACTGTCCCTCACTATTGATTGACACTGGTTTCATGTCTCTGTCTTCCTGCTGTAGAAAGATATTACAAAAAGAAGGTTAAATTTGGACATGCAATTCCCTTTTTTACCAGTAGGGGTAAAAAGAAAGGTTGTGAAAAATGTCCACTGTCCCCCTCTATTGATTGACACTGGTTTCATGTCTCTGTCTCACTGCTGTAGAAAGTTATTACAAAAAGAAGGTTAATTTTAGACATGCAGTTCCCTAATCAGCCACTTGGGGTAAAATTAAAGGTTGTGAAAAATTTCCACTCTCTCCCTCTATTGATTGACAGTAGTTTCATGTCTCTGTCTCCCTGCTGTAGAAAGTTATTACAAAAAGAAGGTTAAATTTGGACATGCAATTCCCTTTTCTACCAGTAGGGGCAAAAAAGAGGTTGTGAAAAACGTCCACTCTCTCCCTCTATTGATAGAAACTGGTTTCATGTATCTGTCTCCCTGCTGTAGAAAGTTATTACAAAAAGAAGGTTAATTTTGGACATCCAATTCCCTTTTCTACCAGTAGGGGTAAAAAGAAAGGTTGTGAAAAATGTCCACTCTCTCCTTCTATTGATTGACAGTGGTTTCATGTCTCTGTCTCCCTGCTGTAGAAAGTTATTACAAAAAGAAAGTGAAATTTAGACATGCAATTCTATTTTCTACCAGTAAGGGTAAAAAAAAAGGTTGTGAAAAATGTCCACTGTCCCCCTCTATTGATTCACACTGGTTTCCTGTGTCTGTCTCACTGCTGTAGAAAGTTATTACAAAAAGGAAGTTAATTTTGGACATGCAATTCCCTTTTTTTACAAGTAGGGGTAAAAAGAAAGGTTGTGAAAAATGTCCACTGTCCCCCTCTATTGATTGACACTGGTTTCATGTCTCTGTCTCCCTGCTGTAGAAAGTTATTACAAAAAGAAGGTTAATTTTGGACATCCAATTCCCTTTTCTACCAGTAGGGGTAAAAAGAAAGGTTGTGAAAAATGTCCACTCTCTCGTTCTATTGATTGACAGTGGTTTCATGTCTCTGTCTCCTTGCTGTAGAAAGTTATTACAAAAAGAAGGTTAATTTTGGACATGCAGTCCCCTTTTCTACCAGCAGGGGTAAAAAGAAAGGTTGTGAAAAATGTCCACTGTCCCCCTCTATTGATTGACACTGGTTTCATGTATCTGTCTCACTGCTGTAGAAAGTTATTACAAAAAGAAGGTTAAATTTGGACCTGTAATTCCCTTTTCTACCAGTAGGGGTAAAAAGAAAGGTTGTGAAAAATGTCCACTGTCCCCCTCTATTGATTGAAACTGGTTTCATGTCTCTGACTCACTGCTGTAGAAAGTTATTATAAAAGAAGGTTAATTTTGGACATGCAGTTCCCTAATCAGCCATTTGGGGTAAAATGAAAGGTTGTGAAAAATGTCCACTGTCTCCCTCTATTGATAGACACTGGTTTCATGTCTCTGTCTCCCTGCTGTAAAAAGTTATTACAAAAAGAAGGTTAATTTTGGACATCCAATTCCCTTTTCTACCAGTAGGGGTAAAAACAAAGGTTGTGAAAAATGTCCACTCTCTCCTTCTATTGATTGTCAGTGGTTTCATATCTCTGTCTCCCTACTGTAGAAAGTTATTACAAAAAGAAAGTGAAATTTGGACATGCAATTCTATTTTCTACCAGTAAGGGTAAAAAAAAGGTTGTGAAAAATGCCCACTGTCCCCCTCTATTGATTCACACTGGTTTTATTACTCTGTCTCACTGCTATAGAAAGTTATTACAAAAAGGAAGTTAATTTTGGACATGCAATTCCCTTTTCTACCAGTAGGGGAAAAAAGCAAGGTTGTGAAAAATGTCCACTGGTCCCCTTTATTGATTGACACAGGTTTCATGTCTCTGTCTCACTGCTGTAGAAAGTTATTACAAAAAGAAGGTTAAATTGGACATGCGATTCCCTTTTCTACCAGTAGGGGTAAAAAGAAAGATTATGAAAAATGTCCACTTTCCCCTTCTATTGATTGAAACTGGTTTCATGTCTCTGTCTCACTGCAGTAGAAAGTTATTACAAAAAGAAGGTTAATTTTGAACATGCAATTTCCTAGTCAGCTACTTGGGGTAAAATGAAAGGATCTGAAAAATATCCGCTCTCTCCTTCTATTGATTGACACTGGTTTAATGTGTCTATCTTCCTGCTGTAGAAAGTTATTACAAAAAGGAGGTTAATTTTGGACATGCAATTCCCTTTCCTAGCAGTAGGGGTAAAAAGAAAGATTGTGAAAAATGTCCACTGTGCTCCTCTATTGATTGACACTGGTTTCATTTCTCTGTCTCCCTGCTGTAGAAAGTTATTACAAAAAGGAGGTTTATTTTGGACATGCAATTCCCTTTTCTACCAGTAGGGGTAAAAAGAAAGGTTGTGAAAAATGTCCACTGTCCCCCACTATTGATTGACAGTGGTTAAATGTATCTGTCTCTTTGCTATAGAAAGTTATTACAAAAAGAAGGTTAATTTTGGACATGCAATTCCCTTATCAGCCACTTGAGGGAAAAATGAAACGATGTGAAAAATATCAACTCTCTCCTTCTATTGATTGACACTGGTTTCATGTGTCTGTCTTCCTGCTGTAGAAAGTTATTACAAAAAGAAGGTTAATTTTGGACATGCAATTCCTTTTCCTAGCAGTAGAGGTAAAAAGAAAGGTTGTGAAAAATGTCCGCTCTCTCCCTCTATTGATTGAAACTGGTTTCATGTCTCTGTCTCACTGCTGCAGAAAGTTATTACAAAAAGAAGGTTGATTTTGGACATGCAATTCCCTAATCAGCCACTTGGGGTAAAATGAAAGGATGTGAAAAATATCCACTCTCTCCTTCTATTGATTGACACTGGTTTAATGTGCCTATCTTCCTGCTGTAGAAAGTTATTACAAAAAGGGGGTTAATTTTGGACATGCAATTCCCTTTCCTAGCAGTAGGGGTAAAAAGAAAGGTTGTGAAAAATGTCCACTGTCCCCCTCTATAGATTGACACTGGTTTCATGTCTCTGTCTCCCTGCTGTAGAAAGTTATTACAAAAAGGAGGTTAATTTTGGACATGCAATTTTCTTTTCCTAGCAGTAGGGGTAAAAAGAAAGGTTGTGAAAAATGTCCACTGTCCCCCTCTATTGATTGACACTGGTTTCATGTCTCTGTCTCCCTGCTGTAGAAAGTTATTACAAAAAGGAGGTTAATTTTGGACATGCAATTCCCTTTTCTACCAGTAGGGGTAAAAAGAAAGGTTGTGAAAAATGTCCACTGTCCCCCACTATTGATTGACACTGGTTTCATGTATCTGTCTCTTTGCTGTAGAAAGTTATTACAAAACGAAAGTTAATTTTGGACATGCAGTTCCCTTATCAGCCACTTGGGGTAAAATCAAAGGATGTGAAAAATATCCACTCTCTCCTTCTATTGATTGACACTGGTTTCATGTGTCTGTCTTCCTGCTGTAGAAAGTTATTACAAAAAGAAGTTTAATTTTGGACATGCAATTCCTTTTCCTAGCAGTAGGGGTAAAAAGAAAGGTTCTGAAAAATGTCCACTCTCTCCCTCTATTGATTGAAACTGGTTTCATGTCTCTGTCTCACTGCTGCAGAAAGTTATTACAAAAAGAAGGTTAATTTTGGACATGCAATTCCCTAATCAGCCACTTGGGGTAAAATGAAAGGATGTGAAAAATATGCACTCTCTCCTTCTATTGATTGACACTGGTTTAATGTGTCTATCTTCCTGCTGTAGAAAGTTATTGCAAAAAGGGGGTTAATTTTGGACATGCAATTCCCTTTCCTAGCAGTAGGGATGAAAAGAAAGGTTGTGAAAAATGTCCACTGTCCCCCTCTATAGATTGACACTGGTTTCATGTCTCTGTCTCCCTGCTGTAGAAAGTTATTACAAAAAGGAGGATAATTTTGGACATGCAATTCCCTTATCAGCCACTTGGGGTAAAATGAAAGGTTGTGAAAAATGTCAACTCTCCCCCTCTACTGATTGACACTTGTTTCATGTCTCTGTCTCCCTGCTGTAGAAAGTTATTACAAAAAGGATATTTTTAACATCCAATTCCCTAATCAGCTACTAGGGGTAAAATGAAAGGTTGTGAAAAATGTCCACTCTCTCCTTCTATTGATTCACACTGGTTTCATGTCTCTATCTTCCTGCTGTAGAAAGTTATTACAAAAAGAAGCTTAATTTTGGACATGCAATTCCCTAATCAGCCACTTGGGGTAAAATGAAAGGATGTGAAAAATTACCCCTCTCTCCTTCTATTGATTCACACTGGTTTCATGTCTCTATCTTCCTGCTGTAGAAAGTTATTACAAAAAGAATGTTAATTTTGGACATGCAATTCCCTTTTCTACCAGTAGGAGTAGAAAGAAAGGTTGTGAAAAATGTCCACTGTCCCCTTTATTGATTGCCATGGGTCTCATGTCTCTATCTTCCTGCTGTAGAAAGTTATTACAAAAAGAAGCTTAATTTTGGACATGCAATTCCCTAATCAGCCACTTGGGGTAAAATGAAAGGATGTGAAAAATTACCCCTCTCTCCTTCTATTGATTCACACTGGTTTCATGTCTCTATCTTCCTGCTGTAGAAAGTTATTACAAAAAGAATGTTAATTTTGGACATGCAATTCCCTTTTCTACCAGTAGGAGTAGAAAGAAAGGTTGTGAAAAATGTCCACTGTCCCCTTTATTGATTGCCATGGGTCTCATGTCTCTATCTTCCTGCTGAAGAAAGTTACTACAAAAAGAAGGTTTTTCTACCAGTAGGGGTAAAAAGAAAGGTTTTGAAAAATGTCCACTCTTTCCCTCTATTGATTTGAACTGGTTTCATGTCTTTGTGTCACTGCTGTAGAAAGTAATTACAAAAAGAAGCTTCATTTTGGACATGCAATTCCCTTTTCTACCAATAGGAGTAAAAAGAAAGGTTGTGCAAAATGTCCACTGTCCCCCACTATTGATTGACGCTGGTTTCATGTATCTGTCTCACTGCTGTAGAAAGTTATTACAAAAAAGGTTAATTTTGGACATGCAATTCCCTAATCAGCCACTTGGGGTAAAATAAAAGGATGTGAAAAATATCCACTTTCTCTCTCTCTATACATTGACAGTGGTTTCATGTCTCTGTGTCCCTGCTGTAGAAAGTTATTACAAAGAGAAGGTTAATTTTGGACATACAATTCCCTTTTATACCAGTAGGGGTAAAAAGAAAGGTTGTGAAAAATGTCCACTGTCCCCCTCTATAGATTGACACTGGTTTCATGTCTCTGTCTCCCTGCTTAAGAATGTTATTACAAAAAAAAGGTTAATTTTGGACATGCAATTCACTAATCAGCCACTTGGGGTAAAATGAAAGGATGTGAAAAATGTCCACTCTCTCCCTCTATTGAGTGATACTGGTTTCATCTCTATATCTTCCTGCCGAAGAAAGTTATTACAAAAATAATGTTATTTTTGGACATGCAATTCCCTATTCAGCCACTTTGGGTAAAGAGAAAGTATGTGAAAAATATTCACTCTCTCCCTCTATTGATTGACACTGGTTTCATGTCTCTATCTTCCTGCTGTAGAAAGTTATTACAAAAAGGTTAATTTTGGACATGCAATTCCCTTTTCTACCAGTAGTGGTAAAAAGAAAGGTTGTTAAAAATGTCCACTGTCCCCCACTATTGATTGACACTGGTTTCATGTCTAAATGCCCTTTAACTAAAAAGCTATTACAAAAACACATACTGAGCTATAGCAAAAAACGAAGAAAGTTTGCACTTTCCCCACGGACCCTAACTGAAGGCTCTGCTGAGAGCGTTCTCTCCCGGCTTTCTGCACATTGCGACGGCTTGTACGGGGCCGTGTTTATTATATCGAGGGAAAATATAGTAAAAGAAGGATGTAAAACATGATTAACTTTGCCCTTTTGGCGGTCACACTGCTCAGATTTTTTTAGGGCAATTCGTTTTGGAGTTATTGGCGTTTACCGCTGAATGTGTCACGAATATCGAAAACAAAACCAACTTGACCCCGCTTTTTAACTGATGATCTAACTTACAGCGATCTGTTCGACACATTCAAGAGCCACAAAACGGTATTTATTGTTTACATTTCTTTAAAAAATGACCACATTTGAAAGGTGAAATAACCAAATGAGACTTTGTTTCATATTAAAAGTAAGCTGGTAATGTTAATGTCCTGTCTGTCAGCATGTTGTCAGTGCCCTCTCTGTTCCGCGATATATTGTTTACTCCCCCCTCCTCCCGTGTTTCTCTTAATGTTACGATTTCCAAACCTTAAGTTATAGCTCACTTTAGGAATTGACAGTTAAAGGGTTTTGATGCAATACTTAATGGTTTTTAACGGATTACTTAAGTGTAAAACAGCATTTAAAGTAAACTGTAATTTAATTAACGATGTGTGAAAGACCGTTCTTCCCCAGTCTCATAAAATAAATTTGGGTCGCACATAAATTGACAGGGTCGGTCGGAAACCGGAACCAAACAATTTTTTTTTTTAGGCCTAATGAATAATAGCGTTATAATTCAGAAATGAAGTTCACTATATATATGGGGGGGGGGGGGGTTTGTTTTGCAAGATGCAAAACAAAAATCTTGCATCTTTCACAATACAATAAGTGTATTGTGATTGTCAAAACATTTTAGTAACTAGACAGAATTTCATTAGGTGTAATGACAACATGTTACAATGTTTACATGGTACAATTTCTGGTAAGCTACGGTTTTGTATTATTGCATGACACAAATTTCACGATTTAATTTCAATTTAATTCTTGTGATTTGATAATATTGACTCATTTGGAAAAAAAACCCTCACCTAATACTGTAAACACAGAGAGCCCTAGCTTATCAGTTGGTATTATTTAAGGTTAAAAATAACTCAAATTAAATATAATGCTTTTTTTATTATAACAACTTTATTTAATGATATAAGTAAAAATATAATAAATATGTAATATAGTGCACATATTTAGCAAAATACTCTGTATAGCTAGTTTCACTTTCTTGTCTGTGCTCTCAAGCTTATGCTTGCGTTGTGTCAGAGTACATACAATTTTTTTTATAGCAGCTTGAAAGAACACATATTGAATGAGTAAACTAGACCAAAATCTAAAAACTGACCACTTTATGAAAAATCAATGTTTTTGCCTGCCATGTCTTGCCTTAAATGGCTTTCCTGAGGTAAATGTTAGGCCTATGTGACATAATTGTTCTCCATCAGTTTTATTGACTTCTTTCCGCGGTTGAAAAACACTGATTGATCGATATTATGTATAAGGAATATACGTTTCGGTAAGTTGTACTGTAACGTTATCTTTCAAAATTGTTCATTCGTGTTTATTTACTAGCGAGATGATCGGTTCACTGAGGCTAGGGATCTGTCACATGACACGTCACATTTACACCAAAACTGTATTTATTGTTTGAATTTTGTAATAAAATTGACTGATTCTGAGAGTTGAGACTTTGTTTATATATCATAAGTATACTGCTCTGTATTGTCTGTCGGTCTTCACTTTGCTTCGCGATTTTTCTGTGCATGAGAAAATGGATGTGTGGCATGATAGCATGTGAAAAGTGTCAATTGTGTAAGTTGGCAGCCCTGACTTAATTCAAATTAGCAAGAACTATGACTAATACAATAACAGGCTTAAATGAACAACATAAGTTATACGACTTACCGTTCTCAAGGACGTGTACACCGATCTCAAGTTATTTATTCTCCAGAACGCTGCAGTCTCTTTTTTTCTCTCTTTCTCTCCCGTCGAGCGGAACCTTGCTTCGCAAAGAGAGTGCTCGCGCGCACGCGACCAGAGGGCGCGTGCTCTCGCTCGCTCTCTCTTGTTCTTTTAAACATGCGCCCAGCTGTCACAAGCGCAGCAGTTTATCTACATTACACACCGGTCAAATAAGACTTTGGCGGGACAAAAATTCGCTTTGGCGGCCGCCAAAAAAAATCTTCGATCGGCTCAGTCGCACAAGTGCGCCTAAATATCTTTTCATGGTCGCACACAGACATATTTAGGCGCAAATGCGAGTGAAATGGTCGCACTGTAGAGCCCTAACGTTACCGTGGCGGCAAAAATTTTGCCGTGGCGGGCCGCCATTAACTAATCAACATAGAGGAAACACTGCGTGTACACATTAAAATGTTTTCACTTTCATCATCAGTGATTATTGATTAAACATGTTGTGATAAATCTGGCAAATAAGAAATGGCGTTGACTCCACTTACAACAATAAGACGGCAATCGACACTGAAAAAGAGAGAGAAGATAATTAATTTCACTGTAGTCTATTAAATCCCAAAGTTTATAAAGTCTCTGATGGATATGTATAATATTATTTGATAAAGCATGATAAGAAGAAGAATGCAGAGCAATGTTTCTGATGAGACCTACAGCCCACTAACAAATAAGCCACGGTAAAAAAGCATTTTCATTCTTGAGAATCACCGATTTCTATAAAGATGTCAAGGCTTATGAGTTCTCTCTCTCTCTCTCTCTCTCTCTCTCTCTCTCTTGCTCTAAGTGCACGCGCCAGCGTGTTAGAGAGAGGGTTTACGCGCTTGCAGTTAAACCTGACAACGCACTACTTTCCATACAATTGTGAATAATGAAGATATTATTAAGAATAATTGTATGATTGGTCTCTTAAAGTAACGTTAACATGACATAACTAAAATGAAAGAGCGTCTCTCAAACAGAGCGGATTGGCTCTATCAGCAATGACGTCACACGGATGTAACGGCATTTCGGTGTTTAACGGCGCTGATGAGCGGACTGTAACGATATATTAAACGACGGAAAATCTTCTTTGTGAAATGTGATACATTTAACGGAAAAGAAAAATGTCTATTAAGTCCAATTTTTATTACAATTTAACTGGTTTCATGAGTGAAAACCCCTGCTATTTATTTTAGTAGTATAACCCTCAGAAAAACGAACTGTTCCCTCAGACAGATTGTTTTTATAATTAAAATGTATTACTTTCTTTCTTCATAGTTTTAAATGTCCTTTACTTTTGTTGTCGGTCCATACTTTTAAAAAGTCATTTAACTAAATAGGTTAAGTAAAAAGTAATTTACCTCAGGAAAACGCACTGCTGGGGATGTCACTCAAAGTGGAGTCAGGCTGTGCGCGCGGTGGGCACAGACCCCGGCTTAAGCCTGGTTTATACTCGACGCGTCCACAGGAGCGCGAAGGTACGCGCGGCAAAAATGACGTCATTGCGGTGTGGGCGGTCCTGCGCGTTGGGTTCGCAAGACCCAATTTCACCTGGCGGTGTGCGCGACATTTTTTGTAACAACGCGTGCGGCGCCGCATCCGAAGATGAACGACTTCGAAGCGACTTTGTCCGAGCTGGTTCGTCTGTACCAGCATATTTATGATCCCTCCATGCTGCATTAATAAACTTCTTTTATATTACTTTCAGCAATTAATAATACAAACTCAGTTACTGTGAACTAATATTAACAAACTATAAAAATTGTATTTTCATTAACATTGCCAAAGAATAAAAGGTAACGCATGTCTACAGTGGTCAACATTTGAAGTGGATCTGAAGTTTATCAAAGTTGTCCAAAGACAACAACAGGTATTGGTCATAATTCATGTATAACTTTGATGAAAGGTTTTGCTCCACTTCAAATGTTGCCTACTGTACACTAAATGACATTACATTTACGAGATGCTAAATATCAAAAGAGTTCTATGTATATCTTCTCAACATCATATTTTGTTCTCATTTCAAATCAGTGATTGGTCTATGAGCATATTGATACTGTTTATATAACAAGAATGAAAACACACCTTCTGCGTTACATTTTTTTGTTTTATTACAAACGTTGTAATAACATATACATGTAAATAGAAAATAGGTATTGTGAAACACAAAACAAACACAAGACAACATCAACACTGTTCAATTACTTTGTTGCTAGTTTGCAACTTCACTGTAGACAGCCCCTTCTGACGACAGAGTCCTGCCAAGGTACAAGTCCCTGTTCTGTGTTAAAAAATGACTTCAGGTCATTTCTCACTGCAACTGCAGCCCGGGATGCTCATGCAGATGACATTCTTCCTGCTGCAATCAAGCCGTTGTCCCCAGACACAAACCTTCTCCATTCTCCTGCCATCTGTTCCCCCGTTGCTGTGGTACCATCTGCAAAATTGGGTGGAATGTACTTGGATGCAGTAGATGTTGCAGCATTAGTGAGGGTTAACATATTGTGAAGAGCCACACAAGCCTTCACAACATCCACAGCTTTCTCAGGATGAAATTCCATTGGCCGTCCAAGAATCCTCCAGCGAGCAGCAAGGATACCAAAAGTGTTCTCGAGGACTCGCCTGGCCCGTGAGTGTCTGTAATTGTAAACTTTACGAGCATCATCCAAGTTAACACCTGTAAAACAAACAAGAGCACAGATTAAAGATAATGTTCTTTCTTGCATTTTTCATATCAAATACATGTTATATTAATTTATGGCACAATTTGATTTTGTTTTTACCTGGATATGGGCGCACCAGGTTCACATGGAGTGGAAACGCAGCATCTCCCAGGAACACATGTGGCAGTTTGATGTTGGTGCCCGGCAGGTTTTCAGGCTGTGGGAAGTCAAGAGTGCTGTTAAGAAGTTGAAAATTCCACCATCACTTTCACGTCCATACGAGCCAGGGGTTTAAACAACGTGTTGATGAGATGGTGTGTGGCTGATTAGCTGATTAGGGGAGTCAGTGTTTCAGTGTTTCTTCCTGTAGAACCATCCTACACGCAGATGGGAGTTTTACTTACTCAAACATGTTCTAAGGGCAGAAAGGAAAGTGATTGGTTTACAGATTCAACCAATGAAATTGAAACAGGTGGAGTCAACGTGTGGAAGGAATACAGAAAAAAAAATGTTACTGACGCTTTGTGGGAGGCATCGCTTGCAAGGTAAGTTACTTTACCATGTATTCTCGTGAAAAAATTAACATCTCTAACACTTTAAAAGATAATTAGCAAACAAAGATACACAGAACAAATAATCATGGACTAAATATCATATAGCATGCATTTTCAGTTGACTGCTTCATCAGTTGATTGCACCAAAGCTGGTTATGAGGTAACTGGAGTAAAACATGCTTTTCCAATGCTTCCACGCTGTCTGTGAAACTGATATGAGCGGAAAAAAGAACTCGTTCATATCTCCTTGATATTACATCAGTCAGTTATATTAGCATTAGCATTAGCACTGCTCTCAGGGCAGGAGTACTCAATATTCATATTACTATTATTTTAATAAACTGTGCACTGCTCTCAGGGCAGGGGTACTCATTATTCATATTACTTTTATTTTACTAAACTATGTGCTGCTTTCAGGGCAGGAGTACTCAATATTCATATTACTGTTATTTTTAGTGTACTGTATTATGTGCTGCTCTCAGGGTGGGAGTATTTAATATTCTTGTTACTATTATTTTACTAAACTATTTGCTGCTCTCAGGGCCCATACATTTGTTTTTATTACAGCTGTGACTGTTTCATGTAGTTTTTCTTCTCTTTGCAGAATAACATTCTTGGAAAAGGCAGAAGCCATCAGTGGTCCCTTCTTGGAGAAAGGAAATTTCTGGACTTTCTTTGTAAGCTACTCTTAGTTTTAGTTGAGAATCTTGCTGATATTTGTGGATATTTGTGCCCATATTAATGCTGATATAAGTACTCATATTATTTTACCCTCAAATATTATCTTTCATGAATTGCAAAATAGCTGTTTGTATATGTAAAAAGGTCTGCAAAGGTTTACAGATCAAATTGCACAACAAATAAAGTTTTGTCTCGTGAAAGTAAGAAAATTGTGCTGTGCTGAAAACTGCTGAAATGAGTGTCAGAAACTCCAATCTCCATTCATGTTACCAGTTAACTGTTAGGTTTGTTTGCATAATGCTAGCCTATGGACGTCATCGGCTATCCTTTAAACGTCTGCTACTGTAATCTGCCCTCAATCACTGTAGTTGTAGCTGAGGCCAAACAGAGTACAGTAGGCTGTAGAAATGGCAGGGTTTAAGGATGTATTATGTGTCATTTAAGAACTTTTCCATTTTGAGGGAGTTGAAATGTGATTTTTATTATTTTACTAGTAATTATGTTTTCTTACATTGCTACATTTCAGATGCTGGGCAGTGAGCTGTTCATATATGTAAGTGGTCCAGGAAATATATGAAAATGAGGATGTTCATGATTCAATGTCCAAAACTAAAGGCCTGGTTTAAAAGGAGCACGTTCTAACTACAGCAGTTTAATGAAGCACATACCCTTTGCTGCGAAATCTTCCTGTGTATTGTACATGCATTTAATTCACTGGATTTGTTTTTAATTGTTATTGTTTAAAAAAGGAAAGAAGTCATAATTATATTTGATTATTTTATTGTAATATTGGACCTGTAAACTGAGTATTTAATTTCATTTTGTTCTTACACAAACAATCTGTACAACAGACACTTAATAAAACAACATTAACAGCACAATAATAATAATAATAAAATTGTTTGGTTATTTTTAGAATTACAGGGCGTAATTTCTCTGAAACAGCCTTTGAGAACATGAAATGTTTGCACATAGATTGACACCTGGAACTTTTGAAATCACATTTATGTATCACCTAATCAACTCAGGACTTCTTTCACAATTCAGATGGCAACTGTTATTCATATGAACATATGTAAAAAACTATTTACATGACACCTCAGTGATAACTTGTGATTTGATGATTTATTCACAGTGGAGAAGACAGATGTGTGAACATTATGAACCTAGGAACACACTGCAGACATGACCAGTTGCATGGTTGTCTGCTCTAAATAAAATGTCATACTCTTGGAATAATAGATTTAAATGTAATAATATAATATTTATTATTTATTTAAATATCTGGTTTATCTGGTTTAAAGGAAAATAGACCCAATATAGCTAAAATGGTTTTCTTAAATTTTATCTCTCAAAATGATGTGTGTCATTAAAAAAGTGGAGATTAGCATTAATAAGTAATGCAACCTCTTATTAACATGAGGCAAACAAAGCTACTTGGTTTGCATTTTTAAGTATGTAATTGTAGGCCTATAAATATAAAACAAAATGTGTTGCATACTTGTTACTGCAATAATAATGACCCATTTCAAATGTTTACATGCTTTTCTGGTCTTTTTGTTCTTAACAACCATCCAATCACTGTGATGGAGCATTTCTGAAATAGTATTCTTGTAAACATTCTAGCATTTCAATATATATATATATATATATCAGTAATATGCATGCAAACTACAACAGTTAACGAGTGGTGAAAATGGATTTAAATGGTACATATTGAAATGATTTATTCTCAGAGATGTGGATTTGGACAGCAATTGAATTACCAATTATCTCTATTTTTGGACCATTTTGCACTCAGCAGCATCATATGCCTCTTCAGTGTTAGCTCCTTTGATTTGTCCTGTTTCTGCCAGCTCCTCCAGGTAACTGGAAAATAAAATAAAAGATGATTCAATAATGCAGAAATTGTCTATTGATTTATAAATGTAATGATTAAAAAAAAGATTACTCTTAAAAATATGCATACATTTAGTAGCCTATAACTCATTAAAATAAACAGGAAAAACTATATCAATACTATATAGAACAAATTAAATATATATTATCTATGCAGTGTAGACTATGCTGTGAATTAGACTACACTGGCACTGACAGCCATTTTTAATGAATGTTGTTCATGATTGATATAATGTGTTGTTTAAAAGAATGAACAATGGTAAGGTAATAGATATAATACACTAAAAACAGTTATATGAATATCAAGTATTCCTGCCATGACAGCAGCTCATAGTTCAGTAAAAATAACAGTAATATGAATATTGAGTACTTCTGCCCTGAGAGCAGCACATAATACACTAAAAATAACAGTAGTATGAATATAGAGTATTCCTTTCTTGTGAGCAGCTCATAAAACAGTAAGAATAACTGTAATATGAATATTGAGAAATCCTGCCCTGTGATCAGCACATAATACACTGAAAACAAAAGTAATATGAATATTACTGAATATAAGTATACCCCTACCCTGAGAGCAGCTATTAGAACTGTAAAATTAAAAGTAATATGAATATTGAGTACTCCTGACCTGAGAGCAGCTCATATATTGAGTAATCCTGCCTTGAGAGCAGCTCATATATCAGTAAACATAACTGTGATACGAATATTGAGTACTCCTGCCCCTAGAGCAGCTCATAGATCAGTAAAGATAGCAGTGATATGAATATTGAGTACTCCTGCCCTGAGAGCAGCTCATAGAACTGTAAAAATAACAGTGATATAAATATTGAGTACTCCTGCCCTGAGAGCAGCACATAGATTAGTAAAATAACAGTAATATGAATATTGAGATCTCCTGTCCTGAGAGCAGCACATAGTTTTGTCAAATAATAGTAATATGAATATTGAGTACTCCTGCCCTGAGAGCAGTGCATAGTTTAGTAAAATAATGGTAATATCAATATTGAGTACTTCTGCCCTGAGAGCAGCTCATAGATCAGTAAAAATAACAGTGATATGAATATTGAGCACTCCTGCCCTGAGAGCAGCTCATAAAACATTAGAAATAACAGTAATATAAATATTGAGTACTCCTGCCCTGAGAGCAGCACATAGTTTAATAAAGTAATAGTAATATGAATATTGAGTACTCCTGCCCTGAGAGCAGCACATAATTTAGTAAAATAATGGTAATATGAATATTGAGTACTACTGCCCTGAGAGCAGCACATAGTTTAGTAAAGTAATAGTAATATGAATATTGAGTACTCCTGCCCTGAGAGCAGCTCACAGAACAGTAAAAATAACAATAATATAAATACTGAGTACTCCTGCCCTAAGAGCAGTGCATAGTTTATTAAAATAAGTCATATGAATATTGAGTACTCCTGCCCTGAGAGCAGCACATAGATTAGTAAAATAATAGTTATATGAATATTGAGTACTCCTGCCCTGAGAGCAGCACATAGTTTAGTAAAATAATAGTCATATGAATATTAAGTACTTCTGCCCTGAGAGCAGCACGTAGTTTAGTAAAGTAATATGAATATTGAGTACTCCTGCCCTGAGAGCAGCACATAGTTTAGTAAAATAATAGTAATATGAATATTAAGTACTTCTGCCCTGAGAGCAGCACATAGTTTAGTAAAGTAATATGAATATTGAGTACTCCTGCCCTGAGAGCAGCACGTAGTTTAGTAAAATAATAGTAATATTAATATTGAGTACTCCTGCCCTGAGAGCAGCACATAGTGCAATAAAAATAACAGTAATATGAATATTGATTACTCCTGCCCTGAGAGCAGCACATAGATCAGTAAAAATAACAGTAATATTAATACTGATTACTCCTGCCCTGAGAGCAGCATGTTACACTATAAATAACAGTAACATGCATATTGAGTACTCTTGCCCTGAGAGCAGTGCATAGTTTATTAAAATAAGAGTAATATGAATACTGAGTAATCCTGCCCTGAAAGCAGCACATAGATTAGTGAAATAATAGTGATATGAAAATTGAGTACTCCTGTAATGAGAGCAGCACATAGTTTATTAAAATAATAGTAATATGAATACTGAGAACTCCTGCCCTGAGAGCAGCACTTAGTTTATTAAAATAACATTAATATGAATATTGAATACTCCTACTTTGAGAGCAGTGCATTGATTATTAAAATAATAGTAACATGAACATTGATTACTCCTGCCCTGAGCGCAGCACATAGTTTAGTAAAATAATAGTAATATGAATATTGAGTACTTCTGCCCTCAGCATCACATAGTTTAGTAAAATAACAGTAAAATGAATATGGAGTACTCCAGCCCTGAGAGCAGTGCTAATGCTAATGCTAACGTTAACTGACTGATGTAATATCAAGGAGATATGAACGAGTTCTTTTTTCACTCATATCAGTTTCACAGACTGCGTGGAAGCATTGGAAAAGCATGTTTTACTCCAGTTACCTCATAACCAGCTTTGGTGCAATCAACTGATGAAGCAGTCAAGTGAAAATGCATGCTATATGATATTTAGTCCATGACTATTTGTTCTGTGTATCTTTGTTCGCTAATTATCTTTTAAAATGTTAGAGATGTTAATTTTTTTCATGGGAATATTAGGTATATTAACTTACCTTGCAATAAATGCACCCCACTAGTGATGTGTCGTTCATGAATGAGTCGTTCTTTTTAACCGAATATTTTAGGTGAATGAATCGTTCTCGTTCATGTAATCCACTGACTCATATTTCTCGTTCACTGAAATTCCTCCATCCACAGCAGGGTGGCGCTATTAGCAGTACATGTGCAGCTCGGTGAACCGGGAATCTGTGAACTGTTTCACCCTGTCAAAGAGTTACTCAACCTCGAGCCAATAGCCTTTGAGTATGACATGTGACAAAGCATGTGATTTGTTGAATGTAGTTAACGAATACTCCCTTCACTGAATGAGTTTCATATGAGTCTGAATGAGATCAAGAGATATCGTTCGTGAACGAAATGACTGAACTGGTACACATGTCGTTCGTGAACGAGTTGAATGATTTAGTATATCTCGTTCGTGAATGAAATGACTTAACTGGTATATGTCGTTCGTGAACAAGTTGAATGAACGGATTCATGTCGTTCGTCAATGAAATTAACTGGTACATAGCTTATCTCGTTCGTGAACAAAATTAATGAGAGTAAACCGGGTCAGTTGGTCATTTAGCATGTCAATCTCACAAAATGCAAAGCGCAGTTATGTGCACATAAGCTTGTTTTAATATTTAGCATACAGAACATAATTCCACGTTTAATCCCTGATTTATGAATGTGAATATATAGGCTAATATATGAACTGTCTGACCAAACAATTTAAATGCTAATTATGCAAGAAAACTGTGTGCTTTGTTCATCTGAACAACTTAAATAGACTTTATATATTGAATGCGATTATGCACACATTTTAATAAAGCCAAATCAGTTTTTGTAAAAATACGTTCTTTGACTTAACACAACACATATGACACTCTTTTTCGCCACCTGCTAGCATATTTTGTGTTACACGAAGAAATGGTCACTGAACGAATCAGTGAACGATTCTGAATGAATCATTTCGGTGAACGAACTGAAAATGAACGAATCACTTGAAAGAATCATAATTTCCACCACTACCTCCCACAAAGCGTCAGTAACGTATCTGTCTGAAGTATTCCTTTCACATGTTCAAATTTCCTGACTCCCCCTCTGCTTCAATTTCATTGGTTGAATCTGTAAACCAATCATTTTCCTTTCTGCCCTCAGAACATGTTTGAGTAAGTAAAACTCCCATCTGCTTCATGCACACTCTGTAGAGAATTTGATATCAAAACCAATAAAAATAAATAGCATCAGGGAATAAAATACAAAGTGACCTGCCTTAGAGAGGTCTGAAATTATTAAATACACAGAGTAAATGAGAAAGTGAAGCTCCAGAGCAGCTACAGTGAGTTTTTGTGTTCCTCTCATGCTAGTATTGAACTTTTAAGACAATAACCAACCAAATGTATGTTTCCTGGAGAATCACTAACTTGGTCCCTTCTTTTTAGCTCTGTCAATGCTGATCTAATATGAGAAAAAACTGCATGAAAACTAATTTACCACCATGTATCATGAGGAATTTGCTCATGAACTAGCTTCTGAACAGCAACAGTGTGTGATGAGATGGTGTGAGCTCACAGTTCAGTACATTTTCATTCAAAAGCCTGTAAATATTTTCAACTTATTATAAACATGTTTAATTCCAGCAAGTGCTAAACATTTCTTTAAGCTTTGTTAAATGTTCCATGTCATCTGATTTGGAAAATAACACTTTGACTTCAGATAATTTCTGTTCTTCTAGTGTGATACCAAGCAACTCCAAATCATGTGACTGCTTATATATCCTTCAGCAAAACTATGCTTTTTAAAGTATGAAAATTAAATTGGTATAACAGACAATGATATAACATGCTGCCATACTTTGTCCTATTTCAGCTCATCTGCTTAGTGTTACGGAAGGAGACTCCGAGAGTTAGAAGTGCAGAAGTGTTGTTTATTTTCAGGAAGTGTGGTTGATGGTACTGGCGAGTATTAAAGTCAATATCTTCGTCTTTACGGAATGTGAGGAAAGTAATATTGTAAATTGGGTTCACAGGATATCGTGGAAGGGAGACTACACACACCTCAGATGAAAGACAGACTGGGGAATCCATGGAGCTGATGGCTAGGATGGACAAAGGAGAACACACTGGAGGAACACAGGGGATAAGAATAGCAGTAAGGTAAGTCTTTCAATGAATCTCAGGGATATCAGAGAGAGTCCACTTCATACAAACGAGATCGGACCCTGACTAAGGGAAAACTGAAAGTACTTGTAGGGGAGCAAACAAAAGTACTAATGAGTTAAACAAAAAAAGTCCAAAAAGAAAGTCCATGGAGGAGTGGAGGGTGGTAGGAGCCAAGGGGAAGCCAGGAGCAGTAGAAGCCAGCTCTTTGTCAAGAGACCAGCCAGGATGAAGCCACAGGGCAGAGTTGAGGGAGGGAGGAGCCATGGTGGAGTTAGTCTAGACGACACCCTGGGGACAACTGATGGAGACTGAGCACACGGATAAGGAGCCCAGGATGGAGCCAAGCAGATGGAGAGCCAGGGTGACACTGGGGTTCCAGAGGGCCAAGGCAGAGCTGAAGGCTCAGGCGATAGAGGTGATAGAATGTTTAATATAAGAAAGCACTTCATACAAGTTTGAAAAGACACAAGGGTGAGTAAATGATGAAATAATTTTCATTTTTGGGTGAAGTATCCCTTCAAGTTGTATACTGCTAGAAAATATCATGGTGTATCTGCTAGTGTAGAAATGGCTCTGAAGAGATGTGTTTTTTCATGGAGTTCTCGTTTACATGTATCAACAGTTAAGCAAAGATTAAACTGTTCCTGGAATGCTAATGGTACGTGGCTAATGGTACGTGGCTACATGCATGCTGTGGCTGAACTTCAGTTCACTGCTTCCCTTAACCTGTTCATGTTCTCTATTTCAGGCTTACCTAACCAGACTTGCTCTCCTGTGCCATCGATCCCACTGTGGTGGTCTTCTGCGCCACCCTGGTGGGCTTCTGTCTCGACTGCACGGCTGTGATGGTCTTCTGCGCCGCCCTGGTGGCTTCTGTCTCGACCGCATGGCTTTGGTGGTCTTCTGCGCCACCCTGGTGGGCTTCTGTCTCGACTGCACGGCTGTGGTTGTCTTCTGCGCCACCCTGGTGGGCTTCTGTCTCGACTGCACGGCTGTGGTTGTCTCTGCGCTGCCCTGGTGGGCATCTGTCTCGACCGCACGGCTGTGGTGGGCTCCAGTTCCATCTGCACCATCCCGGTGAGGCTCCAGTTCCACCTGCTCCATCCTGGATTCCTGCCCTGTCGGGTCTGCCCTGGGCCCCTGAACTTTCCGTTCCCTTCTGGCCTCTTTGTTTTGTTGTTGTTTTTTTCCCACTTCCGGTCTCTGTTTCCCTCTATGGACCTGGCCCTCCGTCCCTCCCCCTGGTCCTCCACCGGTCCATCTCCCTCCTGGTCTCGTTGTTGTTGATTTTTTTTAACCTTCCTGTCTCTGTTTCCCTCTATGGACCTGGCCCTCCGTCTCTCCCCCTTATCCTCCACCAGTCCACCTCCTTCCTGGTCTCTGTGTTCCTTGGTTTTTTCTTGTGTTTGATGGAGCATCTGGTAGCTGCACATTGAGGGGGGTAATGTCACAGTGTCTGGTCTGTTTTTTCCTGGGTGTCCACTAGTGGTCTCACTTCCCCATAGTCACCACACTGCAGGCAAGACATTTCCCACAAAGCCTTGTCCCTTCATCACTGTTAATTGCACAGCTGTTAATTGCAGTCAGCTGTCTCCACTTTACTCGTTTTCACCTGTCTATATATACCGGTCTGTTTCTATCTGTTTCATGGAGTCCTTGTTTTCCGTAACCGGCTTTCTCTTTTTTTTTTTTTTGATTTGGATTACCCCATTAAAATTCTGCGATTGGATCTATCGTTTCCTGTGTGCATTCGTTACAGGTAGTATGTCATTTTAGCAGTGGAGACATTAGCAAAGAAGGAAGATAGGAGTGATTGACACACATGTTGAGGTTAAGAGTGAGGATGAAGTGATCCGACGTGTTCAGTGGAGTAACCATTACATGATCTGTCGAGCAGTGTCATGTGTATATATATATATATATATATATATATATATATATATATATTAGTGGTGGGCCATTATCGGCGTTAACGTGCTGTGTTAACGTGAGACTCTTATCGGGCGATAAAAAATATATCGCCGTTAATCTATTCTCAAAGTTGGGTTGGAAGCTGGGTCTATACTACGCGAGCTATGATGACTTTCACCTGGATATCTTAGCGCGGTCGTATGGCGTTATTTCACTGTCAAATGTCGAGAGCGCATTATTGTAGCGTGAAAGTATATTAATATAATGCACGTTTTAAGTGCAGGCATACTCTCTGAGCGAGCCCAGAGAAAATTCCTACAAGAGCAATGTGTATCTGAGAACACATTTACATTTTACATTTACATTTATTAATTTAGCAGACACTTTTATCCAAAGCGACTTACAGATGAACACTGCCCAATTCCTGCGCGAGCAGAGAGATTCGCGCTCCGTAGAGCAGCACGTACTCATACTCACTGTGAACGATCGATGCACTGCTGCAGACGCAGCGCTCCTGGAACACACTGACGGACCGCAACCGCGAGAACGCTGGAATCTTAACATTGGTGCATAAAAAAATACGCAACGCATTTTATTTGGGTAACACACATATTCTGAATGCCTTCGGCAGAATTCAAATGAGCCAATTCCAAGATTACCGTGAGATTAATCTAGATTAAAAAATTAATCTATGCCCACCACCAATATATATATATATATATATAAATATATATATATATATAATTTTTTTTACATGTTAGTACTCTGATGTTATGTCATAAATTCTTGAAATATTTTACTTATTGTTGTATTATTGTCACTCCACACTGGTCAGTGTCAGGAATATACAGTAAGAGTCAGGGTTTCTTCCTGTAGAATCATTATACACACTGAATTTGATCTCAAAACCAGTGAAAATGAGTAGCATCAGGGAGTAAAATACAATGTAGAGAAAGGTCTGACATGATTAAATACACAGAGTAAATGAGAAAGTGAAGCTCCAGAGCAGCTACAGTAAGTTTGTGTTCCTCTCATGCTAGTATAGAACTTTTAAGACAATAACCAACCTGTCAGTGCTGATTTAATATGAGAAAGAACTGCATGAAAACTAATTTACCTCCATGTGTCATGAGTAATTTGTTCATGAACTAGCTTCTGAACAGTAGCAGTGTGTGATGAGATGGTGTGAGCTCACAGTTCAGTAAGTTTTCATTCAAAAGCCAGATAATACTTTCAACTTATTCTAAACATGGTTAAGTCCAGCAAGGGCTAAACATTTATTGTAGCTTTTTAAAATTTTGCTTGCCATGTGATTTTGAACTTAACACATTGACTTCAGATAGTTTCTGTTCTTCTGTAACTATAAATATGCTGATGATGCCCGGAACAATGTGTGAAACAAAGCAACATCAAATCATGTGATGATCTCTACTTCTTATATAAGCAGACAGGATATAACACACTGCTACACTTTGTCAAATTTCAGCTCATCTGCTAAGAGTGGAGTCTTAAGAAGACCACACATTAAAAACGCACTGCTTCCATCATTTATACCACGGAAGGAAAGCCACTCAGAAATGTCTGAGAGTATTTACAGCAATGTGATCACTGACAGAACATGGGATATGGACAGAGGCACCAAGGCAAACCATACACCTCAACACACAGGTAAAATACAAGCAAACTTTCATTTTATTGGGTGTAGAAATTAAGAAACATTTATCTTTATACCTGTCATCTTCAGGAAGTGATTCAGTGCAGATCAGACGTTTCAGAACAGCTGCAGTGTGTTTGTTGCTGCTGTGTGTTCTTCTGCTGACTGCAGTCATAGTGCTGTGTGTCTACATCCATACAAAGAACACAACCTGCACAGAAGAGACACACAAGCTACTAACCAAGATTAACAACCTCACAGAACAGAGTGACCTGCTTCTAACCAAGAACATAAACATGACAAATGAAAGGAATGGATTGTTAATCAACAATGACATCCTGACTAAACAAAGAGACCAGTTCAATCGAGAGAGGAATAACCTGCAAAAGATTATCAATGAAACAGGTGATCTTTGAACTGCAAATAAGCATATTACTAAAAACAAGTGTCATTATTCATTGTAATCTTGGCGGGAATAATGATCTGAACTGGTTGTGTTTACAGATGGATGGGTACACCCTACTCTCAGCTTATACTTCATGTCCTCAACGAAGAAGAGCTGGACTGAGAGCAGAAGAGACTGTAAAGAAAGGAGCAGATCTGATCATCATAAACAACAGAGAGGAACAAGTGAGTGAGAGATACTGTGTGTCTATGATGTCAGTGTCAGGGCAGATAAGGACCCAAGAGTGGATGAGGCTGAAAAAGTCAGTTTTATTAACAGAAGGATGGCGAAGACCTAATGTCCAAAAAAACAAAAACTCAGCTCGGGAAAATTGGCCCAGTCCTTAGCTTTCAACTGCACAGCGTACAGGTAAGCGATCAGCCTCCTGAAGCGCCAGGGGAGAAGAGGGCAACGAATCTGAGACGGGAGACAGGAGAATAGTCGAGCAGGCAGTTGGTCAAGCAAGGTGTAGACAGGGCTGAGAACAGCGGGCAGCCACAGAAGAACAGTCCGAGAAACTCTGTGGGCCAAACACGTCACACCAACTGTGAAGTGAAAGTGACATTCAGCCAAGTATGGTGACCCATACTCAGAATTCGTGCTCTGCATTTAACCCATCCGAAGTGCACACACACAGAGCAGTGAACACACACACACACACTGTGAACACACACCCGGAGCAGTGGGCAGCCATTTATGCTGCGGCACCCAGGGAGCAGTTGGGGTTTCGATGCCTTGCTCAAGGGCACCTTGTGGTATTGAGGGCTGAGAGAGCAATGTACATGCACTCCCACCACCTACAATTCCTGCCGGCCCAAGACTCGAACTCATAACCCTTCAATTGTGAGTCCGACTCTCTAACCATTAGGCCACGACTTCCCTGTGGGCAGACAAACAATCTAGCGCTCAGACAGAGAGGCGAGACACGATGGAATCGAAGCTGAAAACGCCAAATATCACAGAACACACTAACAAAGAGTACTAAAATCAAGCAGAATAAATAGGGTGATTAATGAGATAAGGGGAACAGGTGCATCAGACAGCCACAGCATAGATTGCTAAACGGGAGGCTGGCGCTAGAGCCAAGGGAAGGGAAACCAGAGAAAATAGATTAAAATAAACGAGAGAGAAAAAACGGGAACCAAAACGAATGAAAAGATAGAAAAATTTGCCTAAACAAAAAGGAAAAAAATAGGGGAAAAAAAGGACCGATCATACCTGAGTCCTGACAATCAGATGAAATGTGTCCATTGTAGGTTCATGATGTAAACATGTAATTTCTTAATCTATTAAGGATTTTGTTACAAAAATTACTGATAAAAGAGAATTCTGGATTGGTGTGACTGACGTCGAGGAAGAGGGCAGATGGAAATGGGTTGATGGCACCAACATGACTTCTGGGTGAGAAATCACTGAGCTGATTATTATGTGATAAATTATTCTCACATAATATCACGCAGAAAGCAGCACTAAACATCTAATGCTGATCTGCTGCAGGTTCTGGGCATCCAGTGGACATATAACAGAGCCAAATGGAGGAAGACGAGAGAATTGTGCTGTGACTTATTTAAAAAAGAACCCTGAATTAATAGGGTGGATTGATGTTGATTGCAATAGTGCTTATCAATGGATCTGTGAGAAGAGATCTCGTCCCTAAGAACAGCACACGTTTTTTTTCACAGGGATTTCATTATTTTTTTTTTTATGTGTCACTAGAAGATTAAAGGCAGGTGAATTAAAGCTTTCAGGACTGAACACTCCTGATCTAGAAGTAATAGCTGTTTAGGCCTATACTTGTAATAATTTGTAGTTGCTTCCTAAATACTGTTTTTTGCTACAAAAAAACAAATTCATACTATTCAACTATTCCTACATACGTGGCTTACCATTATTCAGATGTTTGCTTTTTTGAAAGTTAAGCCCCAGATTGCTTAACTTTATTCATATTAAACATGCTGTTTACATGTTAGCCTTATGTTATTATTAAAGATGATGTATGGCTCCTCATCACTGGTCGTTGTCAGTCCTGTAGCTCCAGTAAGAATTTGAGGGGGTTTCTTAAGAATCTGCAGCACACTGTGACCTGCTTTAGAGACATGATTAAAAACATCTAATAACAGAGGAACTGAAACTCCAGAGCAGCAAAAGTGAATTTGTGGTGTTACTCTCATGCAATGGTGTGAAGAAATGGTGTGAATTTTAATTTTATGCAGGCTTTAAAAGACACACAGAAAGAAGTCACTTACTCTAGTTATGGTAAAGCAAAACATTTCTTTTAGCTTCTTTAAAAGTCGCATGTCATGTGACTTGGGGCTTCACACACTGTCCTCAGATCAGTGAAACCACAAGGTGACCATTACAATGCCTTTTAAAAATACTTTTTGTATTGTTGAAAGGAAATCACATGCGCTAATACAATGGCATACTTTCCCACCCACTGGCCTCACCTACTGAAATTAGAGTCAAAAAGCAGAGGACTACAAAAACACACAGAGCATCCACCATTTACATGATGAAAATCATGGGAAAAAAACATTTCAGCCTACTTGTGGCAATATAAACACTGATGGGGCATGGGATATGGACAGATTCAAAAAGAAAAACCAAACTATTTTTTTTTTTTTTTAATTAGTTTAGGGATCAATTCTCAATATTAACTAGGTCTTTACTGACATGCATTTTATTATGGCTCTTACCTTACTATTAATAAATACCTAACAAATTATTAATACGCAGCAAATTAGGAATATATTGAGGCAGAAGTTAGTATTTACATTACATTTAGGGCATTTAACAGACATTTTATCCAAAGTGACTTATAAATGAGGACAACAGAAGCAATCAAAACCAACAAAAGAGCAACAATATGTAAGTGCTGGGATAAGTCTTAAGTGTGACTAAGAAAACCTTTATGTTTATATCTGTCCAGAGCAGCTGTAGTGAACTGGATGGTTATACTCTAACCTCACTTTTACTTCATTTCCTCACTGAAGAGTGAGAAATCACTGATTATTATGTAATAATAATGTTATTAATGCTAATAATAATAATAATAATAATAATAGCAATGATAATTTTAAATAATCTTTAAGATGTATTAAATGTGACCCTGGAGCACAAAACATTTCCGGTTACTATCGTAACCTCGGTTTCCTGAGAGGCTGGAATGAGACATTACATCAGCTAAGACGTATATATGAACTCCTCCCTTCTCTACTTTCGCTGAA